>NC_135543.1:69011756-69199256 GCF_045843805.1 Urocitellus parryii | reverse complement strand
GCCCAATGCGCTTGGAGTGGTAGGACCCCTCTCCCTGGGGGACAGATGACCGTAAGCGCCGCCCACATCCTAGAGGGCTCCTCCTGGCGCTCAGCAGGCTTCTGGCTTTAGGTTAGCCCATCACCCACACATTCTTCCCCTCCTTCTCTTTTAGAAGTTGACTCTTCCTTTGTCTCTTTACTGGGTGTAGGAAGGGGAGTAGGGGAATACCTAACTGATCCTGAATTCTCAGGGCTTCACATACCCTATATTCTGTGAAGGATTTCAAACTCAGGCAAAATGAAAGACACAAAAACAGCTAGATTTTAGCATCTTCCTCACTCAATGCTTAAGGAACTGCCTGCCCCCTCCTTCTCTCTGAAATGATGCAAATGGCCAGGGCCAGTGCGTCCAGTCCCTGGGGGAGGTTGGAGATAACATGTCCACAGATTCTCTCCCCTGGATCTGGTTGGTGATAGTTCTCTATGAATTTCCTGTTGGATCACCAGGGTCAGTTCTCTTATTTTTATTTATTTATTTTCTTATATTCTCTATTGTCAGACGTAGACTTTGTAGACTCTTGAGCAAAGCTGGGGATGGTGAGGTCTTCTCAGTGCCTGGGAAATTATACCAGAAGGAAAGGGGCTAGGGAGGGGACCAGACCAGTTCCTCCTTCCCAGGACCTCCTGCAGAGAGCCCAGGGGAGCAGGGGAGGGTGAACATCAGGCCCCCACCCCCACCCCTCCACACCCCTGCAGAGACTCAGGGTCAAGCTCACAATCTGGGGGAAAATGGAGTGCTCTCCTGGGGCAGGGGAGGAGGGTGCCAGCAATGGTTGTACCAGGTCTCAGGCCGGATGCCTGACATGGTCGCATGGAGGGGGAGGGTGGGGTCAGCACTGTGGCCCAACCACTGCCTCCTGGAAGGACCTGTGGACCCAGCAGAGGCCGGGGCAGTGCTTCTGCTTTTGATCTGCATCCCAGCTGCTTAGTCTGGACTCAGGCTCTTGGATCTTGGGTGGGGGCAGAGCCCCCCAGTGGATCCACCCAAAGCCAGGAAGTTAGAGAAAGGGCTGCAGCAGCTTGTGCCAGCTGTTCCCAGGGAACCCGGGTTTCCATCAGGGCAGCTTTGCCCACGCTGGTGTCACCCTCTGTCATTGCAATCATGTTGTCACTGACTGAGTGTACTTGTTAGTGAGAAATCCTTCAGTGGGATTTCTGCCTGCCTGCAGGTGACTCCACTTAGACGTGGCCTAGGCCACGCAAGCCCAGCCGCAGGCAGAGGGAGCTTGCTCCTCACTCCAGGCTCCAGAGGGCCTCTGGAGTCCTTCCCCAGTCCAGGCGGGCAGCCTCAGCTGCCCCATCCTGTCTCTGTGTGCTCCTCTTCCAAATGCTCATCAAATGGCCCCCAAATAACCCAGAAAGCTGTCCTTTCTTCCCCACCACCTACCTGCTCAGGTCACTTCCTGCCTGAAATCGTCCTAGGACTCACACCCCATCCAGGGTGAGGCTCCTGTGCCGAGAGTGGTGAGAGAAGAGCAATAGCAACCACGTCCTGAGCACCCCCCAGAGGCCGTGCCCTGTGCCCAGTGTATGTTGATCTTGTCACGATGACAACAGTCCTATCTGTCAAGTAGGACACTCCACAGAAAGGTCATGTCCTTGCCGTTAGAAGGGGACCGGCCAGGATGCAGCAGGTACTCAAAACTGTCTTCCCGTCACTTGTCACAAGAGCAGAATGCTTCTCATGGGAGTCATGGGCAAGGAAGATGGCGCATGTGCCAGAGCTCCCGCTTCATGCCTGGGTGCCATGGTGCACCCAGGAAGAAAGGGCTGGGACCGCCAGGCTGTTCACATGGTCAGTGGAGAAGGACCCTTTGTTCCCTCTGGATCCCGGGAGGGACTGAAGGAATTGGGCAGGTGTGTTGATTCCAGTTCACAAAACGAAGTGGACAGGACTTTGAGCCCTTATGCTAGTTCAGCAGTCTCCAGAGTGGCTCTCCTGTCCAGCAGCTTGGAACCATCTGGAACTTGCTCAGACATGCAGACTGTCAGAGCCTGCCCAGACCTGCTGGCCAGAAACCCCGAGTGAGGGGTCGCCAGCCGGAGCTTTCACCAGACCAACAGGGCACAGGTCACTCGATGGAGGAACCTGGGTCTAGTCAACACACTCTTTTAAAGAGGAGGAAGGACGTGTTAGGTAAGTTGCCAAGAACAGAGCCCATTAGCAGAATCAAGATTCAAGCCCAAGCGCAGTGACCTTTCTCCTGCATGGCAGTCCCTTCCGATCCTGTCCTGCTTTGCATGATCCCTGAAACACAAGAGTGGGTAATCTAGGAGTGTGGACGAATGAACTTTGAAATATTAATTTCTACCTAAGTTTCTGGAAGGCAGGTGAGAACCGGCAGTGCGACAGTTTGGATCTGGAATGTCTTCCAAAGCCCTGTGTGTTAAAGACTTAGTCCAGAGCTGGGCACTATTGGAGGTAGTGGACCCTCCGGGAGGCTGGGCCTGGTGGGAGGAAGTGAGGCCATTGGTGGGGGCAGGGGATGCCCTTGGAGGGAAGATGGGGATTCCGGCCCTTCCCTCTCTCTCTTCTTCATTACCAGTGGCCACGAAGTGAGCAGCCTCCTCCACCCTGAGTTATTTTAATGTCCCACCACTTCTGAGTTATTCCTTGGGCTCTCGGGAATCTTTGGTCCCCAATAAACCCAGCCTTTTGGATACCCGGGACTTGGTTCTTTCCCACCGCACTCAACTTTTGTCTGTAGAATCCGAGTTTCCTGTACTTTCAGACTCTTCCTGAAATGATTAGAAAAATCATAAGCAGCTCAGAGACCACGCTGACAGACCTTATCACACTGGCTGCTCCTGAGGACCAGTCAGATCTCACCACACAGGTGGCTGGCTGTGTCTAAGACCCCGGATGCTCTCGCTCCAGGATGGCTTGGGGCACTTCCGGAAAGCCTGTGCCCACTCCCTCCCTAAGAAGCAAGCTCAGCTGAAGAACCACAGCGAGGCGGACACAGTGGGCATGGAGAAGGCCATGTGCCAGGCAGCGGGGTAGGGGTGGCTCCCATCACCCCTGCATCTTGGTCTCCTTGCATCCCCAGGAGTCTGTGTCCCTGGAGAAGGTCAAGCCTTTGGACAGTGCCTGAGGTTATGCAGGTTCCTGCTTGGGGCTTCAGAAGGGGGTCTAATTCTGATAAAAACATGGTCCATCTCTGTTGTGGGGTGGGATGGGGGTAGAGTTCTCTGTCCAGCAGAATTGCTTTGCGTAACCACTGAAACACAGGAGTGGGTAATTTAGGTGTGCTGTCTCCTGTTGTTGGCATTGTGCTTTGTTGATTATTAAAAAAACACGGAGATGATGGCAGTCACCTCTGACCCTGGGCCAGCTGTGGGACTTCCCTATCCACTGGAGATCTTGAGTGGGAAGATCCATCTCCAAGTCCTGGGAGTGCTCTGAGGCCTGTCCCTCCTGCCTTCTTCCTGGCTTTTGCATATTAGGTGTTCACATAAGGTTCTGTGTGACAAAGTTGTTCCATGATGAAGAAGAAAATGTTTCTAGAGACTAAACAAATGTCGAAGGAACCTTCCGACTGGAGATTTTCAAATTCCCCCACCATTTTGCCCTTCTAGCCACCAGGGGGCGCTAGAAGCACACAGTTTGCACCTTGCAGGAGCTGGAGGAACCTCACTTGGGAGGGCCCAAGGCAGGTGAGCCTCAGGCCTCTGCTCGGGACCTAGGCAGGCCCCCGGGAGAGTCCACTGTGCACTTCCTGCCTGTACTTCCTCCTCTTCTCCAACTTTGCTCTGATCTGTGGAGTTTTACAGAAATATGGAGTTGGTTTGTGGAACAGCTGTGACCATTCCCGGCTGGTGTCCTTGGACACGGGTCCTCCCCTCTGTGAGTGGAATGGGTCCTGTCTGTGGTCACTCAGGGATCTGTGGAGACAGATGGCTTTGGGGACACTGAGTGTGGTGGTCCCAGCACCCCCTGTTCAGCTGAATGAGGACTTCTTTGTGGTGTCTTTAGGAACTCATCAGCTGGTGACCTTGAGGACTCGTGGAGGTCACACTCAGCCCACAACAGCCTGGGCTTCCACAGGTGGGGTCAATTTGGGAGATGGGGAGAGCCTCTCGGACAGGGATGAGAGAGATTCTATCTGGTGGCCCAACTCCTGAGACACAATTTTAAAGCTGGAATAGACTGTGCTGACCTCTATATCCACGTGTTCCACGTCTGCAGATTCAACCAAGTGCAGATATTCAGAAGATAAAATTGCACCTCTACTAAACATGCACAGACCTTTTTTTTTTAAATTATCATCATACAATGTAATATAATGAGAATTTACTTAGCATTTTCAAGGTCATAGAGACTATAGGTGATCCAGAGATGATTTAAAGTCTACCGGAGGCTATAGATACATTATATGCAAATTCTGTGCCTTTTTATGTGAAGGGCCTTGAGCATCCCATAGATTTTGGCATCTCTTTGGATCAACCCTTTGGATGCTGAAGGACCACTGTACTTCCCCTACAGTTAGACCAAAAGTTACAAACAGGATTCTGTTAGCAGTTAGCATTCCCAAGGGCTGGTCTGGTGGCCTCCATCTCTCAGCACAAAGTATGTGAGGTCAGACCAGGCCTGCAGCTCTGTGGGTCACCCAGACTCCCACTGTGTACCTCCCCAGCTCCTACCTGTCCTTGGAAGGCTCACACATACCTCCAGAGAGCAAATGTTCTTTTTTTTTTTTTTCTTCTAGTTCTGAGAAGAATGTCTTTGGTATTTGGAGGAGGATTGCACTGAATCTGTAAATCATTTTTGGTACTATGGCCATGTTTTTAAATTTATTTTTTTGGCGTAGATGGACACAACACAATGCCTTTATTTTTATGTGGTGCTGAGGATCGAACCCAGGTCCCGCCCATGCTAGGGGAGTGCTCTACTGCTGAGCCACAATCCCAGCCCAGTCTGGCCATTTTAACCATATTCATTCTGCCTGCACCTGAATCTGGGAGGTCTCTCTGTCTTTTAGTGTCTTCTTTGATTTCTTTTTCCAATGTTCTGTAGTTTTCTTCATAAAGGTCTTTTACTTCTCATTCGACTTACTCCAAATTATTTAATTTTTTTAACGTTATTGTGAATGAAATTCTTTTCCCGATTTCTTCCTCAGCAGATCCATTATTGGTGTGTAAAAAAGCTATTAGCTTTTTAGGTTCACTTTGTATCCTGTTATTTGGCTGAATTTGTTTATCAGCTCTAGAAATTTCCTGGTGGAGCTTTTAGGATCTTCAAAGTAAAGGACCACTTCATCGGCCAACGACAACAATTGGACTCCTTCCTCTCCTGTTTTTAGTCCCCTTTGCTTCCTTCTCCTACCTGATTGCACTGGGTAAAACCTCAAGGACCATATTGAAT
Organism: Urocitellus parryii; assembly: GCF_045843805.1. NCBI lineage: Eukaryota > Metazoa > Chordata > Mammalia > Rodentia > Sciuridae > Urocitellus > Urocitellus parryii. The sequence continues at coordinate 69,193,850 of NC_135543.1, read as the reverse complement.
AGGAGAGGTGAGAGTGGACATCCTTATTGTGTTTAGAGGACAGGCCTTTGTTTTTCTTCATTTGTTATAGCCTGCCTTGGAGTTTGTCTTATGCAGCCTTTACAATGTTAAGGCAAGTTCTTCCCTGTCCTTAGACTCTTCAGGGTATTTTTTTTTAATTTTTTGTTTTTTCATCCCGTATAGTTGTTGAATTTTGTTGCAGGCCGTCTCTGCATCTGCTGAGACGATCCTCATTTTGCGGTTGGTTCTGTTTCTGTGGTATATTATGTTCATTGATTTACTTATATTGAACTGTCTTTGCATCCTTGGAACGAAACCACCCCGATCGTGGGGTTTAATCTTTGTGATGTTTTTTTTAAAAAATTCGATTTTCTAGGATTTTATTAAGAATATTTGCATTTATCTTTGTCAAGGATATTGGTTTGTAGTTTTCTTTCCTTGAAATGTCCTTTTCTGGTTTGGCCATCAGGGCGATAGTGGCTTTGAGTTTGGAAATACCCGCCTTTATGTTTCATAGGGAAATCTGAGGCACAGTGGCACTATTTCTTCTTTTTCTTTTGGTTAGCTTGGCTAAGGGTTTGTCAATATTGTCAGTCTTTTCAAATAACCATCTCTTGTTTCATTTATCTTTTTTAGTATCTGTTTACTTTCTATTCCATTAATTTTAGCTTTGGTCTTTATTATTTTGGTCTTTATTATTTCTTTCCTTATACTGGTTTTGAAAATAGTTTGCTCTTGTTTATCTAACACCTTGACATGCGGATGATTTTTTTGAGATCTTTATCAGTTTTAAAGTAGACACTCATTCCAATCGACTTTGTTCTTCTATCTGGCTTTGCCATGTTCCAGAGATTTGGGTATATTGTATTTCTATTCTTGTTTGATTCTGAGGAATTTTAAATTTCTCCTCTGATTTCTTCAGTGATCCACTCACCATTCAAAAGTGGCTTGTTCAGTCTCCATTTGTTTGTTTAGTTTCTATGTTTTTTCTTGCTGTTGACTGTTAACTTCACTCCATTATGATCTGCTAAATTGCAAGGAATTATTTCATCTTTTTTTTATATCTGTTAAGACTTACTTTGTGGCCTAGATTATGATCTATTTTGATAAAGATTATATGAATAGCTGAAAACAAAGCATATTTAGCTGTTGTTGGATGAAATATTCTGAAGATACCTGTTATGTCCATTTGATTTAAATTATGTTTTAACTATAGTGTCTTTGCTGATTTTATGACTGAATTACCTATCTATTTGTGATTAAGGTGTACTGAAATCACCCAGTTTTACTGTATTGGAATCTGTCTGAGACTTTATGTCAAATAACATTTGTTTTATGTAATTAGGTGCACCTATATTGAGGGCATAAATATTTACTGTTGTTATATTTTCTTGTCGGATTGTTTCATTTGCCAGTATATAATGATCTTCTTTGGCTCTTCTAATTTGGTTTGAAGTTTTCCTTGTCAGATTTAGGAGATCCTCCTGCTTGCTTGCAGTTTCTATTGCATGGAATATCCTTTCTGTCTTTATACTTTCAGCCTGTGGATGTTTTTTTCCTATGAGATGTGTTTCTTGCAGATATCATAGATTTGGGTCTTGTTTTTTTAATCTAGTCTGATAGTCTATGTCTTTTAATTGAGAATTTAGACCATTTACATTCAGTGTTATTGTAGATAGGTCTGTATCACTTCCTGTCATTTTGATTTATTTGCAATGCTTGCTTCAATCCTAATTGCTTATCTATTCTGATGAAACCTATCCTTTCCTGAGCTCTTGTGTTAGTCATGAACTCCTTTACTTTATGTTTACCTTGGGAGGTTTTTATTTCTGCTATGATTCTGAAGGAGACTTTTGCTGGATATAGAGATCTTGATTGGCAGGGGTTTTTTTGTTTTGTTTTGTTTTGTTTTTGTGTGTGTGTGTGTGTTTGTTTGTTTTTGTTTTTCTTCTTTCAGGTCTTGAAATACATCATTCCAAGCCCTCCTGGACTTAAGGATTTCATCAGAGAAATTCTCTGTTATTTTCATTTAAATATAACCTGGCTATCTCTCTTGTAGCTTCTTAACTTATTTCTTTTTTTTCCTGGAATTTTGGCATTGTAATTATAATGTATAATGGGGAGGCTCTTTTCTAGTCTTGTCTATCTGTGATCCTAAATTCCTCCAGTATCTGGATATCCATCTCAACCCCAAGGTGTGGAATATTCTCTGCTATTAGTTCACTGAATAAGCTGCCAGTGTTGACCTGTATCTCAGCTCCTTTCTCAGTACCTGTGAGCCTGACATTTGGTCTCTTAATGTTGTCCCATCTATTCTCATCTATTCTGATCATAGTTTCTTATTATTTTCTTTAATGCCATCTGAATGTTCAAGTCTGTCTACATTGTCCTCAAGCTCCAAGATGATCTTCTACTTAATCTAATCTGTTGGCAAGACTTTCAACTGAGTTTTTTACTTGACTTGTTCTGGCTTTCATTCCCAAGGCTTCTGATTGTTTCTTTTTCAGAATCTCTGTCTCTGTACTGAAATGCTCATTCATATCCTGTTTCTGCTCTCTGAGTTCATTCCTGAGATCTTCTTTTAATTCACAGGTTGGTCATTTTAACAATCAGCTTTTCAAATTCACCATCCAGCATTTCATCACTTCAATATCTGTGGATTGAGTGATTGGGGGTTATAAACTTTGTTTCCTCATGGTTTTGGACATTCTCTGTTGTTCTTGCATCTGTTGTGATGTTCCTCCTCCTCTTATTTAGGAAGCAGTTATCTCTTTACCATGAACTCTGAGCTGAGTTTATTTCTTAGCTTCAAAGAGTCCAATCAGTGTAATGAAGGTGCTTAGTTGTACTCAGCCCGGCTTTGAGAAAAGAGAATAAGTGACAGTGGAAACCTAAGAGCAGAAATTATAGCATCATACATTTAGAAACGTCATAATTCTACAACTCTACTGACCAATGAGAAAAGGGGGTTAGAAAGAGTACAGAATAGGTTGCAGAGTTAGGCATTAATGGCTGCACACTTAATGCTAAATTATATTGGAAGAAGGGAGAAAGGCAAGAAAGAGTGAGAGGGAATGGAAACAGATAAAGTGAGGAGAGAAGAAGGATAATGAGAAGGGAACACGTGTGGATGAGAAAGAAGAAGATTTGTCAAGAAAAACACTCAAATTAATTGAAAAAATACACAAAATTGGATAGACCTATGAAACAACAAATAGTAAAGTAAGACACAAGAAAATACTTTATACAATCATCTCTAATGCAACAACAATAGTTAAAAAAAAAAACATTCAGATTTCTCCTTACTGAGGTGTTTGAAAATGGAGAGACTTCTCTCCGAGGCTTTGATTTTAGGGTCCCTAAGCTAAAAGGTGGTTTGTGACACAATTAAGTTGCTGTTTGTTCTCTGTCAGCTCAGACCCAAACTGGGCCCGTCTTGCTGGGGAGTCTGTGTGCTGAAGGGGAGGGTAGTTCTAGCAGGCCCTGCGTCAGCCCAGTCCCTCCCGTGGCCTGGGTACTGATCAGGACTGTTCTGCACCCTCAGTCCCAGGAGGGCTGGTCCGTGTGCTGGGGAGAGTGTGTGGGGAGTGCCCAGGTGGCATCAGCAGACCCTCCGCACACTTTCGGGCCTGGGGGCGGTGGTCAGCCTGCCAGGGGTTGCTTCAGGCAGCAGCGTCCCATGGGACTCCAACCCCACCCACCACCATACCTTGTCAGCCTTGCCCCTTGTTCAAATAAAAACACCCTTTTCTTTTCTCTTCTTGGAAGACTGATCCATGGCAGCGGTGACTCCTGTCACCACCCAGTATCGCTCCTGGGCCCAGATTGACTCATGGCTTGAGCACCCACTGATCCAGTGAGGAGTGAAGCCTGGGTGGCCACTGGGTCTTGGTGCAAGAAAAGACCACGACAGTGGAGGGAGGGAGGGAGGAGTGAGGGAGGGAAGGAGGGAGGAGTGAGGGGAAGAGAAGGAAAGCTACAAGATTTCTAATTTTCTGTGCAGAAAGTTGAAACAAGGAAGCTTTCTCAGGGGTGCTGCCTCTCCACTCCCACTAGATCTGGTGGGACGTGCCAGGTCTCTCCTGCGCCTGCTCACTTTTCTGGGTCAGAGTGTCTTTTCTGCTGAGATTGTGATTTTGCTGGACAGAAGAGCCTGCTTTTCTTAAATTCCCTGGGAAACTTTCTTTTAGCTTATGGGAGCAAAGATTCCCCTCCCTCTGGGCCACGATGTGCCGAATCTGGTGCACTCTAGTTTTTTTTTTTTATTAATTCTCTTTCTAATCCCAAAACTGGTATTTCTGGGTTTCACCTGGTTGCTGGCTCTTGGCGTTGCCTTCCGGCACTTTCCCACAATCCCTCTGTATCATCCTGCAGCTACAGAACCATGTCTTGACTCAGCCTCAGAGAGCAGCTCCGTTACCGTAGGTTCCTTTAGTCTGTCATTTTTCTGAATTTCTAGTGTTTTGGTTTACAGTGAAGTCTGTAATATAGTTTGAGTTAATGTTTGAAAGAGTTTAAGTTCTGTCTCTAGATAAATTAACTGTTTTTTTTTTTCCTCCCTGTGTTTTGGTTAGTTTTTTCATTGCTGTGACCAAAAGACCCAACAAGAAAGATGGAGAGAAGGAAAAGTTTATCTTGGCTCACGGTTTCAGAGGTTCAGTTCATGATCAGCCTATTCCCTAGCTCTGGGCCCGAGATGAAGCCCATCATGATGGAAGGAGTGACAGAGGACAGCATCTCAGGACATGGAAACAGGAAGAGGGAGAGAGCTCCACTCCCCAGAGACAAAATATAAACCCCAAAGGCACATCCCCAGTGCCCTACCTGCTCCAGCTACACCCCGCCTATCTACAGTTACCTCTCAACTAATCCATATCAGTGGATTAACCCACTGCTTAGGTGACAGTTTTCATAACCCAATCATTCCACCTCTGAATACCTTGCATTGTCTTACATGTGAGTTTTTTTGCGGGGGGCCTCATCTCCTATCCATAACAATACAGATGTTCATGCTGTCTTTTCTCTTGTGTTTCCTTGGCTTCTTGCTAAAATTCAGTTGACAAAGTTTGTCTGGATCTGTTCCTGGGCTCTCTGTCCTGTCCCATTGATCTATTTGTCATTCTTGACTAATACCAGTGTCTTGATTGCTACAGCTTTGTGGTAACTCCTGAAGTTGAGTTGAGACAATTCTCCAAATTCTTTTCTTTCAGTATTGTGTTAGCTACTCTGGATCTTTTCCCCCCAACCAGATAAGCTTTAGAAAAAGTTGGCCAATACTACCTAACTTGGAAGGATTTTGATTGATTTTGCATTGACTCTAGAGATCAATTTGGAAAGAATTGACATCTTGACCACATTGGGTTTTCCTATCCATAAACATGGAATACCTTGGAATTCCTTGTATACCTTCTCCATATTTAGTTCTTTGATTTTCTTCATCAGACTTTAATAGATTTCCTCCTATAGACCTTGTATATGCTTTGTTGGATTTATACCTATATGTTTCATTTTGGGGGATGCTAATGCAAGTGGTATTGTAGTTTAATTTTCAACTCTACGCTTTCATTGCAAATATATAGGAAAGTGATTGAATTTTGTGTATTAAACTTGTAACTTGCAACGTTACTATAATTGCTTATTAGTTCAAGGAGGATTTTTTGGGGGGGTTGTTGATTCTTTCAGATTTTCTTAAGAGACGAATCATGAGTCTGTGAACAAATGTAGTTTTATTTCTTCTTTGCCAATATGAATACCTTTTCTTCTATTATTGTATTGAGCAAGACACTGGGACTTCTAGTATGATATTGGAAAGGATGGTGAGAAAGGTCATCCTTGCCTTGTTCTGGCTCTTACTGGAAAAACTTTGGTTTTTTACTTTTAGTTATAATATTAGCTGTAGGTTTTTAGTTTAGGATCTTCCCTTCTATCCCTAGTTTACTGAGAGATTTTTTTAAAAATCATGTAGGGTGTTGGATTTTGTCAAATACTTTTTCTGTATCTATTGATATTGTCATGTGATTTTTTCTTCTTTAACTTGTTAATGTAATAAATACTATATGGATTCTTAATTTTGTGCCAACTTTAAACATCTGAAATAAATCCCTCAGTTGTGACGTATACATTTTTATACATTGTTGAATCTGATTTGATAATATTTTTGCATATATGTTCATCAGAGATACTGTTCTATGGTTTTCCTATAATATCTTTGCCAAGTTTTGGTATTACAGTAATGCTGGCTTCATAGAATGAATCAGGAAGTATTCTCTTTGATTCTATCTTCTGAAAGACATTTTAGAAAGTTAGTATAAATTTTCCTCAAAGAATTGTAATGCATTCCACTGCTGTTGTGTATTTAAAAAAATAATAGTAAAATTAAAAAAAATTTTGAAGCTTTCTGAAAAAAAAAAGAAAAGAAAAGAAAAAGAAATCATCAGTGAACCCCTCTGGGCCGGGTGCCTTCTTTTGAGAAGGTTATTAACCATTGATTCAATTTCTTTGCTGGGTAGGCCGATTCAGATCATTTACTTCTTCTCATGTGAGTTTTAGCAGATTGTGTCTTTCGGGGAATTGGTCCATTGTGTCATGTAGGTTTATCAAATTCATGGGCATAGAGTTGTTCACAGTATTCTCTTATCATATATTTAATGTTCATGGGATCAGTGATTCTCTTTCATTTTTACTTGTGATTTTTGCCCCTCCACCGCTCATCTTCCTTAGCCTTGCTAATAGCTCAACAATTCTGTTAATATTTTGGTTTCACTGATTTTCTCTGTTGATTCCGTGCTTTCAATTCCACTGATTTCTCATTTTCTGTCTTTATTTCTGCTTACTTTAGGTTAATTTGCTCTTTTCTTTTTCTAGTGTCTTAAGGTAGAAGCTTAGATTACTGATCTTAGACCTTTCTTCTTTTTAAATATATGCCTCTTTTGGTCTCTTCTCTGTACCCTGATAAGAATGAAGTTTTTCCTCTCCATTTTAATTTCCTCTTGGCTACGCAGAGCCCTGCACAGTTGTCCGGGATTAGCATTCTCTTTTTAGGTGTCTGGAGCCTAGGTTTGTCCTGAGGGCTGGGTGGTTTTAATCAGCCCCTGGCATTTCTAGTGCCATGTGGGGACCCACACAGATGGCTCTAGGGGCTGCAAGTTTCCCGGGCAGGAGCCAGATTGAAGTGCTAGCAATTATTTATAGGAATTAGATGAATTAACCCTTTTATTTAATTTAACAGTAAATATACGACTTGTTCTATGTGCTGGCGTTGGCCAGCTGTGTACCGCAGACACCACCTGGTGGTGCTCAGCTTTGGCAGCATGTTGGAATCACTGTGGGACCATCACCACCCCCTCCTCCAGCTTCTGATGGGACTGTCCTGGGCTGTGGCCTGGGCGTGGGGTTGCTGAATGCCCCTCAGGTGGCTTGGGCCTTGATCTGGCTATTTCAGGCACTTTCTGTCATAGCCCTTCCTTCATCCACCCAGTTCCTCCAGAACCAACATATTATTTTTTAAAAAAATAGAAACAAGGGGTTAATGTTAAGGCAACACCCCAAGAATACTGCTCTCACTCTGAGTTTCTAAGTGCCCCAGATTCTAAATACTTAGCAATGCATCACCCAGGGTGTCTTTTTTGGGTCAGAAATTCCAGGGAGTTTCCAGAGAATTAAACAACCTTCTCCATGAGAAGGTGCTGGGAAGTCTTGCAGAAAAGATCTGTTTCCATCCTCATCCCACAGATCTCATCATGGGTGAGGCTGGATGCCCACGGAGCAGGGGCCTCTGCAGCTCAGGAAGTCTCTTCCTGCTCCGGGGCTTACAGAGAAAGGTGAAGGGAAATCAGGTAGGGGAAAATGTCCTCATTTCAAAGCTTCTGCTGTCACCTTGAGCTGCTCATTGGTAGAGCCCTGAGAACGTGGCTTGCACTTCTCAGAGCGCCTTGGGTGAGCTTTGCAGTGCATACGCCTCAGAGAGAGGATGAGCTCCTGACAACTCATATGAAGCTGGTGAAGAGGAATCTCCTCAAGTTGCAGAAGGAGGCCAGGGCACTGGGGCACCCTGGCTTGTGAGGGCTACACTTTTCAAAGGAGCAAAGCTGAGCTGCTCTCGGTTGAGCTGGTATAGCAATAAAAGTCACCGACTCTAGGGAGAGGTGGCTTATGGTCCCCAGGGACCACAGTACAGGCCAGTGAGCAGAACAGGGTGCTAACCCTTCTTCTACCTCCCATTTGTATCTTCAGGAAAAGTCCATGGGGTACACACTGTGCTCGACTCTAGAACGGAAAGCCCAGGAACACGGAGCCCAGCCCCCCTGACTCAGCCAGGCCCACCCTGTGAGGGCAGCATATATGCTCTGGGGCCGGCCTGGGAGGAGTGAGGGAGAGAGGCCACCTGGAGGTTCTGCCCTCGAGGCTGAGGCTGAGCCAGGTTCTCAGGGGGAAGCACTTCCAGCCAGGCAACAACTGTGCCTGTGGGTGAGAAGGGCACAGGAGTCCTTAGAGCCCAGCGGTCCAGTGCAGGGAGGCTGGGCAGGAGCTTCTGTGAGGGAGGGAATGGAGTCGGAGAGGTGTGGTAGCCCCTGGTTGCAGAGTTTGGAGAAGGCTGTGCCCCAGTGTGGTCAGGATGGAAGGAACAAGGTGCACAGGGTCCACGGAGCAGTGTGCTGGGATATTCAGGGCTCTGTCTCCGAGGGGCGGGCAGATGAAATGGATTGAATGGACCAGCTGCACTTAGTGACCAGGGTCTTGGTAGACGGCATCTCTGAGGTCTGGGATTCCCGAGTCCAGAAAGGCCTTTGCCCTTGGGCCGATTCAGATGGTGGCTCTGGACACAGCGTGTTTTCTTTTCTTCTGTCTATGGGACATGCTCAACTTTCTGATTGCTTCCCGCACAGATCCGGACGAAGGACAGGGTCTTTGACAGTATCAGCCACCTCATCAGCCACCACCTTGAAAGCAGCCTGCCCATCGTCTCTGCCGGGAGCGAACTCTGCCTCCAGCAACCAGTGGAGAGGAAGCAGTGAGCTGGCCCGGCCCTCTTCCAACGCCTGCACCAGGTCAGGAGGACCTGGGGCGACAGTCTCCCGCTCCAGGAACTGGGGTGGCTGCCTGAGGGCACAGAGCCTTCTTCAAAAGCCCCCAAAGGCAGGTTTCCTTCAAGTTCAAGTTTCATAAACTTGTTCCCAATTTCTCATATGCATATTAAAGGTGTACATACCTATACATCCTGTATAAATTATCCCTCTATATTTATATTTTTTAAGACTAAGAAAGATGTAAGACTAATGTTCTGTGCTGTATGTTTTTAATGAAAAAAAAAAAAGTTTGACTGTAGTTGTCCAGGCAAAAATTTAACTCAACTGACCTATTCCACTGGGAAATTTCACTAGGAAGGTGTAACCTGCAGTTTACTTAATAAGCACAATACAAAGGCAAGCAGGAGGTTTGATAATAAACACAGAATTGTAATAGAATAAGGCAGCAAGCTGCCGAAAGAGTGTCTAACCCTGCATTTGAAGTACTATTATGAACTTGGCTCTGAGACTGGATGGGCTGGCTGAGTCGGCCTCCGCCTTCCACTTCCTGGGAGATGCCTTCCCTGCTCCTTGCACTGCGGGGCTCTGTGTGCACAGGGTTTCCACCACAGGACCACCTGCTGCAGCTTGGCCAGACAGCAGGAGGTGCTTCAGCTCCTCTGGGTTCTGCTGAGCATGGGCACCTGTCACCCTTGACCCCAGTGATGTGCCGGGATTCATGTGAGGCCAAATATGGCACAAAATTAACATCATGCATCAAGATCTTGACTGGCAGATGTGGCTCATGATCCAATGAGGATGTGGGGAAGACAGCGGAGGCAAATTCTTAGCCGGTGGGTTGATCACAGGCTGCTTGTAGCAGCTGCAGGCGAAACAGCCCCACACCCACCCTCTGTCTTCAATAGCGGGAAAAGCCTGTCTCAGAGTTGCGGGAGGGCAGATGCATGCAAGTGTGCAGAGTTCAGCCCTGGACCCGCTCACTGGCCGGTCCTCCAGGGTCTGGATGGGCTCAGGAGGAGGTTCCACCCCTGGAGTGAGGGATGGTGACCACCTTGCTACCCCACCAGGCTTCCCAGAGGCTCAGAGGACAGGGTGAGTGCCCCAGGCCACAGCTTTTCGTCCTGACTCTCTTCCTTCCAGATCAAATGCTGTCATTTTCTGATAGATCCTTTTGTGTTGGGAAGTTGGCAATGCTTATGACTTTTAAAAAATACTGGGGCTGAGATTGCCCTGTTGTCTTTTCCAACACAGTTGGATGATTCCGTCATTGGTTGGTACCTCCTCCAATGTCACCCAGGTCTCAGTGAGGTCCTGTCAGCACCTGTCATCCCTGGCCAGTCGAACTGAATGACTCTCTGTTCATAACCAAGAGCTGGGTCCTGTAAAACTAGATGCTTGGAGAGGAATTAAGAGGCCACTTAAGTGTATCTGGGGAGTCATGTTTGGTGAAGTTCTAATGCTGAGTGTGTGAACTCCACTTCTGCTTTGGGGACGTGTGGAGTTAATAGATGAGGATGGGTTGGGTAAGTCCCAAACTTCATGTATGCAGCCTGCTTTGGAGGGTCCAAGGAATCCAAGCTGACGGCTGAGTCAGTCTTCTAGAATGTTCTGTGGTGGATTGGAACTCTGGAGAGCCTGGCACGAATGCAGACCACCTGGCACTTCCTACACTGTTGATTCCAGGCACAGCCTGGACACCCCGCTCCATGTCATCCAGTGGCAGTGGCACTGACCAAGTGGCTGGTAGCAGCTGCTCAGGCTCCTGCCTTGTGACCACATAGGCTTTGGGGTAGCTCACGTCTGTCCCCTGGGAAGCTGTCCCCAGCACACACATATTCTGTTCTGATCCTCCTGTGTGAGCGTCTACTATCCATAAAAATGTTGTGAAATCATCTTCTTTGAACATTCTTTCATCTCCTACTTGTGAAAGGCCCAGATCTTCATTTTCAGCGGCACTAGCCCCATAGAAAACCAAAGCTAAGAACTGTTTTATTTTATTTTCCTCTTGGGGGAGTAAGAAGTCCGTGGTTCTGGTAGCCCTCTTAGCTGAAGTCAGTGTTGGTTTAGTGGATGACAGACAGCATATATTTTTTTTTTCCTGCATGGAAATCAATTTATAAAATCCAAAGTATTGAGATCAAATCTTTTTACATTTCGCTATTAATTCAAAATACGTGATTTGGATTTCAGATGACAAGATGGGTCACACTGACATAATGCCAAGTTAAAAAAAAAAAAAAACCCATTCCCTTTTAGCAACGACATCTCAAAGCAGATTTGAGATGTGGCCAATGACAGGGATCTTCTAATCTCTGTTCCCTTCATCCTGTAAAGCTTGGTCGCGTGCCCACGGGTAATCGCGTCTCTTCTGCCACATTCCTTCCAAGGAATGTGATGGGGCCTTCCCAGGCGCCTCACTCCCACGTGGGCCACGGAGGCTGGCTCCAGGTCACGCAGCCAGCTGCCCGCAGAGCTGTGCTGCTCCTCCGGCGTTTCCGGAGCTCTGCCCTGTGCCAGCCTGTGCTGGGAGCTGAGGATTTGGAGGCACACCTCATGGAGCCTCCTCCCTCCCCAGCCTGGGCCCTGCTTCCCCATGAATCTCAGACTGCATTTCTGCCCGGGTGGGGCAGGGTGGCAGATCAGCACCCCTGGTGCAGTACGGAGCTTTGACTCCCTGGGCACAGTAGCCACAGCCTGTGCCGGGCCACCCTGGGCCTGTGGGAGTATGCCAGAGCCCTCTCCCCTTCTCATGAGCACCTCCCGCCACCCCACCCAGAACTCTGCTTCTTCTGGGAGTGCCAGATGGGGTCTCTCTGCTCTGGCACAGGGACCCTGGAGACCCATGCCCACCCCCCCCCAACCTCTGCCCGCCTGGGTGAATGACCTGTGCTTCAGATGACACCTCTGTCCCACTGAAGCTCTGGGGCCCCCGTGGGTGGTCATGGTGGTCCAAGTCAGCTTGGATTCAGGCTGTCCCTGAAGAGGCTCCCTGTGGCAGCGGGAGAGCCGGCTGACAGGTGACAGGGTCTCATGACTCAGTCTGAAATCCCAAGCCTCCGTCACCGTGGGTGGGGCTTCCGACATTTGCAGGACCACAGGTCGGGCTCCTGCTCCACCTGCATGAGGGACTGTCCTGTGTAAGGCCTTCTTGGATGTGGGGGTAAATGGACCAAGGTCCCATCGGGCCAGGTGTGATGGTGTCCTTGAGGCTTGCCTGGTGGCAGAGGGAGTCACAGATAATTTTTAATGAAGACAAAAACTGATAGGCCATGAGTGGACGCAAAGGCCCAGCTTGGAGGAAGGGACAGGCCCTTTGAGGAGTGAACCCAAGAACGGCCCGTCAGCTTAGGGTCATGGTTGACACCTGTCTGGCCTCCCCACCTCTCGAGGGTTCTGAAGATGCCCAGTGCTGCCATGAAGCTTTTCTTCCTCGGATGACCCCATTATCTAAGTGAGGTTTAGGGCAGTCCCAGTTCTCATTTCCTCTGCAGCGGCTGCCACATGAACTCCTGTTGGGCTGAGTAGAAGCCCACACCACAGACATCTCGGGGGTAGTGCCAGCAGCAGGTGGGCACCCCGTCTGTCCTCAGCCCCAGCCTGCCCGGCCTGACCTGGCCTGGGGCAGATCAGTAGCTGGAGCTCTCTGAGCCATGGCTAGCTCCACACCACCTAGTGGCTGCACAGAGTCCCCGTGTGAGAGTGTCGGGAGTGATGAATGTGCGATGTGTCAGCAGATACTTGCTGAGATTCTTCATTCACAAAAGCGTACACCAGTTCTCTCTCAGTGGCCCAAGGTTGCATGCCATCTGTAAATCCCTTTCTGTGGATGGTGACAGCCAGATTGGAAGTGGGTAGGAGGATCTGGAAAGACTGTGGGTTTCAGAATAGCACTCTGGTTCTCGTGGAACTTCTGAAGTGTTTTCTAAGAAAGGCAAAGAAGGAGAATCCCATTCCCGGAACACAGTGAAAACCTAAACCTGGCGGCTTCCTACAGGATAACAAGGGAGCTTTACAGGATGGTCCAGTTGGAGGGGGCAGATGAGGAAACTGGAGCTAGGGGTCCTTCTGGAAAATGGCCGTCGTCAGTGGATGAATCTAGGAAAGAACGCAGGACATACCAAGGTCCTCTGGGGCTTGCACAGGAGGCTCAGCCCCATGAAAATGGCAAGAAGTGCTTCTGTCCTCTGGCCTTCCCTCCATGCACCTGTCAGAAGGCACAAAGTCATTCAGATGGAAGGGGTGGCGCTCCTATTTCCTCTGACTTAGTTGGGGTTCTCTGGGAAGCAGAACCTGAAGAGGCTTCGAGCGTATCTAATTTATTTGGGAAATGATCTCAGCAGACGTGGGGAAGGGAGACAGTAAGGTGGCATTGTCAAGTTCCCATGATTGTGGACACAGGGACATCACCCCTGGGAGGCCTGGGGGACACCACAGAAGCAGCCCAGTGGAGGGGACAGAGGTGGAAAGTGGGCCTTTATTCACCAAGCTCATCATTGGTGGAAGGCTGTTTTTCGGGCTAGTTTCTGATCATCCCCGAGTACACCTGAGCACACTTTGCCATCTAGGAAGTCCTTGGGCAGAGACAGATGTTCTTAGTAAACAAACTTGGCATGAAAGGCAGGCATTGGAACCACCTGAACTTGCTGGTTCACCCACAAATTACCACATTCTGCAGCCTGCGTCCATCCCTGACTCAGTGGATCGGGACTGAGGCCCGAGCCTTTGCATTTCCAACACACAAGGTGATATTGGTGCAGCTGATTGTCTTTGAGAGTTTTTGTCATTTATTGGTGGCTTCCCCCCACCCTCTGTTTTATGATGAAGTCTTCATACCCCCCTTTGTGTCGTAGTTCCCAGGGTCCATGCTGTGAATTCAAAAGCAGAGGATTCATAAGCACTTATATAAACTCCTCGCCACCATTGCTGGTAGATAAAAACGCCATCTGCTAGCCACGATTTATTTATAATGGGGTTTACACATATTTATAAAGTTTGCAAGCAACAAATGCACAGTTTTAAAACTGGCATCTTTTATAGCAGTCAGAAAAATTGCAACTTTATACCAGGACCTGTGAATGTGAATTGCACATGTATATTCACGTGTATACATAGATACTTGTGCTGATTTAAACAGATATGCCTTTGTGTGTGCCTGTGTGTGTGCATGTGTACCTGCATGCAGGTGGGTTCTCTGCTGAGCACCATCAGATTTCTCCCTGGGGTTTGTAACTAATAGACAACTTTGGTGGGAACCTAGCACACAAGGAGCAGGAACAAAACACAGGACAGTGGGGTGGGAGGATGCCACTATGGACCATGAAAGAGGGACAAGAGGGAAGAGAAGACAGTGAGGGAAGCCTGAGGAGGGAGATGGCAGAAGTAGGATGAAAGGAAAGAGGAGAGGGAAGGCCAAGCAAGGGCAGACTCACAGGGCTCCCTGGGGTGCCACCAGAGGCTGTCCCCCTGGCTGCAGCTGCATTTGATGGGCACAACCCCTTTTGTAAGCAGTCTTCTCACCCTCATCGGTGCATGAATTCCTAGGTGGCAGGCCCTGCACTGGGCTTGTGGAATAGAGAAGGAAATATACAGGGTTTCTGCCTGAGTTTCTAATCCAGTGGGAAATCAGCATGGGTACCCACGTGCACACACGTGCACACATGTACACACACACACAGGAGGGTGTTGGAGTGTGACCAGCCTTGCAATACTGGTGCATCCAAGTTCAACAGGACCTGGTCAGTCTGGGGCTCTGGGAAGGCTTGGCCCATTGGGCATTGACATGGAATGTCAGAAGACACTTGCAACCGTGTTGGAAGGCAGGAGAGAAGAGAGGCTCAGGACTCCCTGGTGCAGGTGAGACACTGGCATCAGAAGGATGGGAGGGGAGGGGAGAGGCTCCTAGTCTCCCTTCTTTCTTCCTCACAGTGATCTCAGATGCCCTGAATAAATGAATCCCGGACGTAAAATGCATAGGTGTTTCCCCAGGGCCTGGAGAAAGATTTTCACAGAAAAAAAAAAAAACCACAGGAAATGAAACAATCCTGTGTTCAAGTATCTATTTGGTTGTCTCACCTTGGACTGTTGTAGATAGAAAAATACACACTGGGGAGCAAGACCAGTCGCTCTGAGCTTTCGAGGTTATGAATCCACACACAAGTAGACATTTTTTTACTGCAGCCAAAATCTCTTAACCACTGAAATCAAGCAGCCATTAACCAAGCAGAAATGAATGGACAAATCCATCTCTGAACAATGAGTTACATTTTTTTTTTTTTTGGTAACAACTATGTGTGAGTTGCAAGTGGAATGTTCTGTTCATTTGACTTTTGACTGTAACTTGTTCCCGAATATTGTGAAATTCAGTATGTGAATGTCTCTTTGTATTCAGAATTAAAACATTTGGTGTTTAAATCCCAGGGTTAGGAGACGATGCCATGTAAATTTTAATGTGTAATTATAAGATACTTATTACTTTTAAAAAAGCATTTGGCTGGCAAATTATACATATTGATAAGTGAGTGATTATTTGAAAAATTTGTTTCCATTAACTTTTGTGAAGCAAAAAGATATGATTGTCTGGTTGTGTGGCCAATTTGCCCTTCCGGCTCTGAGTTTGGAAAGGAATTGGCTTCTCCAACATCCCTGAGGAGCAGAAATACAAAACTAAAAGTTTTCTAATCTTTCTTCTCTGAAAAAACCATAAAGCCTAAGTTAATTGGCTGTTTTGGAGATCTGACAATTAACAGGCAACGATAATTGTCTTAGGTTCCCTCCTCACCTTCAAGGAATCCAATTAACTTCTTCAGGAAACGATGCTGTTTCCAGTTAGACTCCATCACCACGCACGCGTCTGTCGCTTGCCTGTGCTTCTGGGCTCGCCAGGCGTAGGATATGGCGCAGCAGCCTGGGTATCATCACTATGACCCCAGAGTGCAAGGTGATACACCTCATTCAGGCGGCGCTGCACTTCTCGTTATCGTTGGTTATCAGAAAACGTGCCTTTCTTATGGGGATAGTGGTATGTGCATTTCTGATTACACAGCAACCCCTTTGAATATTTGACTTAGATACTAAAAACATTTGGGCATCGAGGTTTTGCACTTGTAGATACAATTTAAAAGCATGGAACTGCCAATGTAATTAGACGTTTTCTATACAATGCACCTTGTTACATTTCTGTGAAAGGCTTGTAACCAGCGCAGAGTAACTATGGCTGAAGGGTTGAGCGAAACAACCACTTCTTAAAACAGTTCATTGTTTCAATGACTATCAGTGTAAGTCCGCTGGCAATAAAGGCTATTGCGAAAAGTCTCTTTCATTTGGATGATGGATCTTGTACTGTAAAAGAGAGGAGGGCAACTTGGAACTTTTTTTCTTTTTTCCCCTAGAAAGTAGTACTCTCGGTTATTCCCCCTGGGAAGGAAAAACGGTGGCTAGGCAGAAGCCATTCTCGGAGGTTTATGTTAATTTTGCAATTTAGTGCCTAGTTTGCCTTGGACCGAACTGAAGGAGGACAGATTGCCGGAGGGCTCCAGTCCTTAGTTGTGTAGGGGCACGACATTGTAAGTTGTAACAAGCATCACCACCAGAACACTTAGGTTCAATACCAGCTTCTCTTTCCATGGGACAGAAGGGAGAGGCTGAGCCTTACCATTTGTAGTGGAGATTCTGAACTACCCACTGCCTTTGCTTAAATAACAGCCAACCGAGCAGAAAGAAACTTCCCATCTCTCTGGGCTGGTCTTTATTGCAATGGGCCTTACAATCTCCTTCCCATCCAAAGAGCCCACTGTGACGCTTCCTCAACGCAGAAGAATCTGCCGGAATTGGTGCACACAGCATCCGGTCCACCAAAGCTTCAATGAATAATGAGAATGGGCAAGTCTAGGGGGAAGCGGTGATCTGGGGTTCTAAGTGTTGTTTATCCCCAAGTTGCTGAGAAGCACAGGTACCAATGAGCAGCAGCCCAATCCCCGCACACCCCGAGGGGTGGCCCCGGTGAAAACAAGAAAACAATCCCGCCACTCGGGCTCCCCAAAACTGGTTTACGTGGGGCCTTTTGGTTTTATTTATTTATTTATTTATGTTAACAAACATACATTGGAAATAGTAAAGGTTACTAACTGCAAGGAGATCTAACACAGATTCTCTGTGGCATATAAGATCACCCTATTTCCAAACTTCAGGGCTACGACTTGGACACACTCAACTTCTAGTGAGGAAGTTGGTTAGCTTGTTAGGAATGTGCATATGGATATTGAAGGTGGTTGGTTTTTTGCATATATCAAATGAGCATAATTACTTTCTTAGTGTATTTTTAAATTCAGATGGCTTAAAAGTTTTTGCATCATCTCCAAGAAGCCTGTAGAGTGCCTCTTGGAGGGAGTGACGGATGTGGCCCCCGAAGAGGGTCGATGAATGAAAGCTGACCTGTGCAGATACTAGAGAAGTCACGGTTATGGACCAAAGTGTGACCGTAAGACACAGCATACTGACAGAGAGACCCAAGGCCCCCAAAGCAACTCCACAAATTTCATTTCCTATGTGAAAATGCATTTTGTCTCCCTTATACATTTCTATTGTTCTTGTTCTTAATCCAGAACCTTCAATAAAGCTTTCCTAGAAATGCCCTGGCTTTTCTCATGCTATCTGATAACCAAATAAGCTATTTTTCAGTGATGTGGAGTCTGCAACAGTAGAGGCCTCGTGGAGCATTTCCTCACCAATATCTCAACAGGAACAAAAAAAAAAAAACGAGGAAGGTCTTTGGTCAGTATGTACAGGTTACCCAGGACCCACGGAAAGCTTCCTTGATAAGAGCAACTTGCCAGGAAGGAATTTCTCTAACAAAGAGTCATTCATGAGTTGAGATTGCTCTCTTAGATATCAATAAGGCA
Source organism: Urocitellus parryii (assembly GCF_045843805.1). NCBI lineage: Eukaryota > Metazoa > Chordata > Mammalia > Rodentia > Sciuridae > Urocitellus > Urocitellus parryii. The sequence continues at coordinate 69,175,927 of NC_135543.1, read as the reverse complement.
AAATTCTCACTAACCCTAAAAAAGAAAAAAAACCCAGTAGGGGGCGCTGACGTGAAGTTACCCCAAGGGAGAAGCCTTCTGAAGGTGGCAAGAGCACAGAGAGTGTGTATCGATGCCAGCCCTACACACAGACTCATTTTCCTTCTGTGTATACTGTATGTACGATCCTTGGGGAAGAACACGAACAAGGATGCTTCTTAGTAATTCTTTTAAAAGGTAAACACAGTGATATAGGTTCAACTGGTGTTGAAAAATAAAATTACAGTATCATGTCGGTATTATAATGCATCTCTCTGAAGCCTGAATGAGTTGTCAGATTGCATTTTCTAACCTGACAATTAAGCTGCTCTAACAGTCGGGATCCGTGTCTGCTTTCAGGAAACTGATTTTGCTGACGGTCCCAGCTACTCGTGGGTGACAGCTCTGGGAGATGACGGACTCTGTACTTTTCCAGTGCAGAATCCAAACTTGACCTAGAACCAGAGTTCTGTCTTCTAACCCTCTCCTTCCGATGGAAACTCCCCCGTTACAGGAAGCATACCACAGCCCCCGGTGACTTGGTGAGGCCCACCAGGATGGAGGGCAAACCCTGCCCCTCCCTCGTGGGCTGTTTCTTTGGTTAGTTGGGGAGCCCGGGCTCTTGGGAGATCCTGGCTGTGATTTGCACAAGTCCACCTCCCCCCAGATTAAGTGCTCTCTCACTTTTGGATGTGTTTAAAGTTCTCCAGGAACACCTGACAGAGGGACACAGGGCTAGTCAGACCCACACATCTGGGGCTGGCCTGGGAGAAGCCTTATTTGGGGAATTTAGGCCTTAACATTTTTCTTACCATGAGGCTTCCCAGCAATGTAAAGAGGCCCACCTCATTCACACCCAGGTCCTTGTACCTGGTGCTGCAGTCGGAACACGTTTGCAGGACTGGTTTCCTAACTGGGCGGGGTACTGAGACTTTTAGGTCAGCACCACGCGGCCAACGCCTGGAACGTGAATTCCATGCAACACAGAAAGGGACAGATACACAAGCACCCATTCAGTGTAGTGTGGAGTTACGAAAACGTCATCCAGAGGCACGCTGAGAAACACCCTGTGCATCGCGTAGCCCTCCCCCCCCCCCACCTGCCCTCTTTGTGAACAACGGATCAAGGCATCCAGAGTTCAGTAGAAGGCCGTGGATGACGTCAGCAGCTTCACAGTTCGGTGCCCGACACAGACAAAGCACGCTGTCTATGGAAATGGTTTGGTGATTCCTGGCGTCCCCTCCTCAGGAGACGGCCCCCGGGGCAGGTTATCAGGCAACATCAAGTAGATCTCCTGAGTCTCAGCTCTTTAAGGGTCCCCGTGGAAGCGACACATGCAATAAATAAGAGCTTGGCTGCAGAGCTGGGCGCGCGGAGATGTCACTTGCAGAGGATCCCGTTCTGGAGTGTTCTGTTTCCGTCGATGATGCAGGGTGTGGCGGCTGGGTGGGGCAGGCCATCCTTGATCTTTGGGGAGTGGCTGCTGTTGTTGCTGGTGCTGGATTGGCTTCTGCTTGGGTCCAGAGCCGGCTGCATGGGCGAGGCGCGGGCCCCCTTGCCCCTGACCAGGCAGTTGCAGACCAGACGGAAAAAGGCGCGCCGCATCTCCTTGCTGGCCAGCGTGTAGATGATGGGGTTCATGGCGGAGTTGAGGACCGCCAGCATGATGAACCACTGGTCCTTGAACAGGATGGAGCACTCCCTGGCCCTGCAGGCCACATCTACGAGGAAGAGGATGAAGAGGGGCGACCAGCAGGCGATGAACACGCTCACCACGATCACCACCGTTCGCAGCAGGGCCATGGACCGCTCCGAGTTGTTGTGACTGGCCACCTTGCGGCTGCTGGACTTGACCAGGAAGTAGATACGTGCGTACAGGATGACGATGGTCACCAGGATGGCGATGAAGATGCTGATGCAGAAGGCGATGTACTTCTTGGAGTAGAGGGGCAGGATGGTGGAGCAGTCCGGGAGGTTCTGCAGGCAGTTCCAGCCCAGGATGGGCAAGGCGCCCAGCGAAAAGGCAATGAGCCAGCACATCCCGATCAGAAGGAAGACCCGGTGCTTCTTGTTGGCATCATAGGGCCTCATCTTGATCATGGTCAAGTGCCGCTCTATGGCAATGGCCAGCAAGCTGCAGGTGGATGCCCCGAGGGCCACAAACATACTGCCCTCCCTGATGAACCAGACCGTCAGGGACAGGCTGAACGTCTTCTTGCCGGACATCAGAATGTTGACCTGGTAGACTATGCCAGCCAGCAGGTCGCACAGAGCCAGGTTGCCGATGAAAAAGTACATGCGGTTGTGAAATCTATTGTTTTTCCAGATGGCGATCAAAACCATCAGGTTCTCTAAGACGATGAAGCTGCAGACGACCAAGAAGAAGATGGTGGTGAGCGTGCTGCCACCCTGAGAGGGGTCCTTCAGCCTGCCCTCCAGCTTCCCCACGTAGTTGTAATGTACCTGCAGAGTCTCATTCCCGGAGGCCGCCTGGGGACCCGGAGGGAGCACGGTGGCCATCGCTGGGCATCGACAGGCGGTTACCTCCACAATCCACCAGGGGGCGCTCGGGGAGCGTTCATCTCCAGAGCCCAGCAGGACGGCGGCTGGCCGCGGCTTCAGGAAGGGGTGCAGGGGGGAGTCCAGGAAGAAGGTCGCACACCGCCTCCTGCAACAGGATGAAAGGAGAGAGCCCGGGATGAAGCGACGGATCACCACCTGAGGAACCTCCGCGAGGAAAATGCGGAGGCCTTTGGACAGCTGGCCTGGTCAGGGCTGCAGAGGGTTTGGAAACCCAGGCCAAGTTTCTAAGTGGTGGAGGGAAAGCGCTTCGGGGTCTGGAGCTACCAAGGTGCGAAATGCAGTCATGTGGCCCGACCGTCCCAAATAAAGGTTCCACTTGAAAACTTCCAAGCACCAGGAGATGCCACCCTGTCGGTCTTTCTCTACCACGTGGGAGTTACCTGGAGGGATTCAAGATTCTCTCAGAACTAAACAAAACAACAAAACCCTAAAACACAACAACAACAAACACAACCAACCAAATCCACACACACACACACACACACACACACACACAAAAGGGACCACAGGATGGAATCCAGAATGACGGACGCCTGCCCCGTTTTCAAGACCTCTCAGATGAGACTTGGAGTGACGTGGTGGGGAGCACTGATGTGTCCTTGGAAAGCTTGCCCTGGGGTCTGGTGGGGGGGATTGGGTGTGCCTGGCAGAGGGTCCTGAGGCCTGACCACCATGCAGTCCCCACAGGAAGAACAGCTGAGGGCAGGGTGTGGACCAGGCAGCCGCGTGCACCTGTGTTCAAAGCTTGGCGAGGAAGGAGCTCGAACCTGCCAACCTGGGCTGGTGCTGAGGTTAAGGGAAGAAGGACCAGCAAGAGGAGCCCTGCAGGCTTTGAGGTGTTCGACACGCAGAGGCCTGGGCTGGGGGTGTAGCTCAGTGCGAGGGGGTGCACGGAGCATGCTTGAGGCCCTCTGTTCCATCCCCAGCACCTCCAGGGGAAAAAAGAAATCAGAGGCCTGAATGCGAAGCAGAACTACATCAGTGCTTGTGAGCCAGAAGAAACGGCGTATCTGAGAGCACTGTGGGGTCACCCAGGCACAAATCCAGGCACGGGCCCTTGAGGGGTTCCGGATTTTAATACTTCCTCCACTGAATCCTGACCAGTGGTCATCTTGATGGGCATCCTGTGTAGTGACCACGATGCAGACCCAACTATCAAAGCAGAAATGGCTTTCAGTAGAATTATTTTTTTAAGTTGTAATTGACTCATAGTAACTGCACATCTGTAGGGGGTACAGTGTGACGATTTGATCCTCCACGTGGACAACACGTCATGATCTAATCAGGGTAGTTGGCATTTCCTTCTCCCTAAAAATTTGTCATTTTTCCGTGTTGGGGAGTTTTGAATTCCTCTCTTTTAGTTCTTTATAAAATATGTATTGAATAGCTGTAAGCTGTAGACACTTACTGTGCTGTAGAACCCTGGAACTTATTTCTGTATCCAACTATAACTTTGTGCACATGATCCAGCCTCCTGTGGCCTGCTCCCCTTCCCAGCCTGTAGTCATCACTGTTCTACTCTCAGCTTCTATGAAATCCGCATTTTAGCTTCTGCATACGTGTGAGGTCCCTCGACACCTTTCTAGACTCACTGATTTTTAATTCGAATTATTTGAATATTTAAATATCTCATGAAGACCAAATGAGGTTGGTTGAGCCCGTTATGCGTATCCAGTGAAGATGCTTTACTCTCCTGGTGTTGAAGCCGCAGACTTACATCTGGTTCAGGGAAGCTTGGATCTCTCGGCAACAATATGGGGCATTGCATTTTGGGGTCCAGTGTACTGTGAAGGTCTCACTCACCATGAGTTCCTTCCTGTGTGTGAATCCAGGCCCTGTGAGGGCCTCAGTCCCTTGAAGGGTGCAGGAGCTTGCACTGAGGCTGCCTTGTGGGGCTGAGAAGCCAAGGTAGCTTTAAGATGTCTCCACACCCTAGTGACCCTCCAGGCACACAATCTGTCCAAGCCCTCGCCTCCCTACGTGATGGTGGAAGTCAGATTTTCCCAGATGGGCAGAGAGGGCTCACGACCTCTTCACAGAGGTTTCCTCCAGTGTGCTGCAGCCTGAAGGGGTTGGTTGTTCTGGAAGCCCCAGGCTGTCTGAGCTGACGTGGTGCTCTGCCTGGAACTGCTGGGCCCCTCCCCCATGAGCTCCGTCTGGGATCGCAGAGGGCTTGGGTCAAGGTCAGCTCGAATGCCACAAGACGGCAGCAGCCTTTGTATGTTGGCCAAAGCCCTCTGCTGACTTCAGAAAGGAAAGCGCCCAGCTCTGGAGTTGGGTTGACGATGAAGGACAGGAGGGGTGGCCTACCCAGGTCTCTCGTGTCACTCATTAACCCACCCCCAGGGCTGTCTCATCCAGCCCTGCTCCCCAGCCAGCCAGGACCTTGGGGTTCTCCTGGAGGCAGACAGAGCCCCTCGGTGGGCAGTGTTCCCATAGCCCCCAACCCGGATGTTTATTCAAATCTTGTCTGTCCTTCAAGCCCCGAGTCACATTCTACCTGCTCTGTATGAACTTGACCCGAGGCTGCATATCACTTTTTAAAAGTTGCCAGCAATCTTTCAAAGAGCAGAGATGATAAAAAGCAGCTGAATTTTTCTGAGCAGTTCAAACCCATGGACACCCGGACGCTTTGCCTGGATGACCTTATATCCGGTGTCTTTCCCAGCATCTTGGACATGATCAGGTGCTCAGCAGAGGCTTGTGCCCTTTATGTCTGCTTGTCTAGTTGTTTCTTTACCTGAGAGAGTGACCGGAGGATACACTCCCCACTCTGCATGGTGAGGGGAACGGGCCCTGGCATCGTGTCCTGTGGATGCTGGGCCCAAGCCATCCCCACGCGGCTGCTGAATGGATCCTCGGGACCTTGCCATGTCCCACCCACCTCCCCTCCAGGCTACCAGTTGTGCTGTCCAAGACACCTCCACATCCAGGTTTATCTCAAAATGTCCCTGGGCAATCCGCACCACCACCACCAGGGTTTTCTGCCTCAGAAAATGACACTCTGGGACAAACCCTGGTTCTCCAGGCAGGCAATGCAGGGAGGTCTTGATCATTCACACTGTTTTGGAGCTAACTCCTCCTGTCTCCTGTGTTGCGGTTTCCTCCACCATAACCCCACACCTCATTCTATACACCTCAATGCTCCCTTGAAAGTGTTGCACACTTTGGATTTTGCCTTGAAGTGTGTGTGTGTGGGGGGGGGAGGGAAACGAGTTCCTTCAAAATGGCCAAATCTGGAGACAGAACAATACACAACACTATGCAAGCTCACATTTTTTCCTCTCCCTTCCCCTGGGTAAGACTGCACAGAACAACAGAAAAACAAAACGAAAACAATAAAGACGAGCAAGCAGCCATCCAATGACCACAGTAAAACTAGCAGAAGATGTGACAGAGACCCACAAGAAGACCATGACTCGAGGGTGAACACGCTTTCCCATCAATGCTGGATTTATCATTTCCCTTAATTAAACATTCATCACTCACAGAGTATATTTTTGCAGGATGTCTTTTGTGAAATACGATTCTCTGCATTTGCATAACTGGAAGATATCAGTCTCTCTGTGGAATCTAAAAAGCTTATTTTCTCTGGGTTATCAGCATTTACAAAGCTAGCCCCATCCTGAGAGCTAAGTGCTGGGCTAAAAGCCAAAAGGCCATATTGGTTTTGGCTCTGCCTAAACACTGTTGCGAATGGTCAGAAGCATATCATGAGCAAGTTCTTCCCATGACTCCTAAAGGGTGCTAGCCACAAACCTCAAGTTTGTCAGACGACAGCTCTGTCCCCAGCAAGCTCAGCTCAGTCCTCCCACTATTGGAGCGCTGGGTAGTCAATCTGTCCCCCTCCACACACAGACACAATCTAAATACCATGAGATCAGCACCCTGAACAGCCCCAGGTGAGACCCAGCCCCTCAGGCTACCTAGTGCCCCTCCTGGTCACTAGCCTCCAGGGTGACCACACTCTTGGGCTTGTCATCCTGTGGTGAGTTTCACCTGTTTCTGCCCCTCACATAAATGATCCCCACAGGACATGAAGGTGCGTGACACATTTCTCTCACCAGGATGCTCATGGGAATCATGCGGGGGGGGGGGGGCGCGGCCAGTCCTGACTGCTCTCATCCATCACGTGGACAGACATGTCACCCTCTCCTCAATCTCGTTTGTGATTCCTCTACAGCCCACATGCTGTTTGTCATCGGGCTTGAGAGAGGGTGTTCTCCGGGTGGACACACGCCTGTGCTTCTGTGGGCTACCCCTGCTTTCTGAGGGGCACGCTGGTGTCTGAGATGAACTTCTGCCACGACTCAGGGGTGCTGGGCTTCCTGGAGGTTAGCGCTGACGGCAGCTCGTCCCCACCCACCCCCATCCTGCAAGATGGAACCAGGACGGGAAGCCAGGTTGGCCTTCATCTCCAGGGCAAAACCCACACAGAATGGAGCCTCGAGTTCTGTTTTAAGTTAGAGGCTAACTGTCCAGAGCTGGCAGTGACATGTTGGCTGCTGTTTAATTTCCACCCCAAACACTTAAAAAGACAGCCTAGTGCTGAGAAATGAAAGTATGGGGCAGGCAAGTTCAGTGCAGAATCGGAAAGCGGTGGCACGTGGCAGAAGTACAGACGGACGAGCCGCAGGGTCTCCAGCCAGCCACAGTGTCCTGCCTGAAGCTCACCAGCACAGAACACTCCGTTCTGAGTCCTGCCCCGACCAGCCCTCCCTGGCCACCCTGGCAGCCCCTCACTCCTGCTCCCTCCCCGGCTCTGCCAGGGACTCAGGTTTTCATGGTCTGTGTCTGCTCTCCTCCCCGCCTGCCCCTGACCGGATTTTCAGTCACTGCCTGTGTCAGGAGAGCCTCTGCTCACCCCCCACTTCTCCTAGGACTGTTTCCTAACAGCTTTCCCTTGGCCTCATGGACCTGGGATCACCGGCTTACCCCAAGGCATTTTAAACACCAACATGTTCACTCTTTTGCCCAGAAGAAATAGGACACCTTCTAGAAGCTGATTCCATGGCGGATGACCCCAAGTTAGACCCCGCCAACGTTAACCGTGGCTACCTTCCCCCACTCCCACAGGAGCATCTCCTGGGGGAGGTGAGCCTGGGAGAGGGGGCCAGATGGATTCCAGATGTGCTTTCTACTCTAGCCATTCACTTTCTCCACATGTCAGTTTGAAAAATAAACAAACTATAAAAAGAAGGGAAAGGAAAAAAAGAAAGAAGGCTAATATTTCTCCCAAGTCTAGCACGCCTCCACCCCTCCCCCTCCCCCCACACATAAAAGGAAAGCACAGAAGATAGGAAGACATTTCCCTGGTCACATGCAAGATGCTGTGTTTTTAAAAGGAACATTCTCCTGGGAAAGTCCACCACTCAGTCCCCCAAACTGAATGGAAGCACCCAAGATTTGCCAATGAGCAACATTTCTTGAAAAGCAAGAATTTCCCTTTTTTCTTTTCATTTTAAAGAATTCAGAAAGGAAATAATGAGCTGGCCTTTTCACGGCTCCAGCGAAATTCCTTTGCTAATGAGTCTTTTCCCTTGCTCTGGTTTTCTTGGGTGACCTCATGCGGCCTCCAGATAGTTCATGGAAAAATGCAAGCTTTACACATGGTCTCACGTGCCTGACGCTTTGATCTAGGCCCTCTAATGAAGCTCCCTGGGAGATACCAACCGCCACAGTCACACCAGGAAAAGGTTTGGCATCTTTTCCCACTTTTCTTCTTCAAAGCATGGAGCTGGATTCACTTTCCTGGTGGAGATTCTTGCTTTCTGGTGGTTTCTCCTTAGACCAATCTTTAGCAAACCAGGCTGGGATGCTTTTACAAATCTGGGCAGAGTCCAGGACCCCTGGACAGGGGGACTGTGTCCAAGGAACCTCGGGTACTGGCCCCACACAGGCACCCTGTGAACACCCTCCTAGGCTTCCAGACTGGTCCAGGGGAGGCAATTGAATCTGCTCCCTTTTGCTTTCTAACCAATCTTTTCAAACGGTTTCTGCTCTTGTTCTCAAGAGCACAGGATTGGATCACTACTAAGATTTCCACAAAATGAATGTAGAGGTGTGGAAACAGGCTCGGTGAGGAAGCCAAAGGCAAATTCACACAAGCGGTGTCCTGCCCAAGAAGTCCACCTGTGGTCCATTCTGTGCCAAGGCTAGACACACAGTACCATTTGCTGTCTGAGGGTGCACAATAGGAAACGAGAGTTGGGGGAGGAGCCATTTGCCCTAGGTCACAGAGTCTGGCTGGGCTGGATGTCCTTGTCATCTGGTTCCCATGCACGCCATCAGGGATAGGCTCTTTGGGAGGCTGTCACCTTGCCACATGTCCTTCTACTAGGAGGTGATAAGAATTTTCCCAGTATGCTTTACAGCCGAATTGCCTAGCTACTGTGCTGGCAAAATATTGGAATGATACTCTGGGGACTTTACTGAAATATTTAGAAAATTCTGAAGCCAGGAAAATGGAGAAGTATGTTCAAGACCCAAAAGCTGGCTGAGGACCTGACTCGAGGACACTGTGCTTGACCATACCAGCAGCATGCTTGCTGACAGGACAAAACCCACCCACTGGACGTCACACTCCAGACCCCAAAATGTTTTCACCTAACAGGCCTATTGCCTTGTTGCGTTGAAGCAGCTTCCGTTCCTCAAAAATAGAATGCAAAAACAAACAAACAAACAAACCAGAAAACAGGAGACTTTATGCCCAGGAGCTGTGATAAAAGCCACCGTTGAAATGAATTATTAACTGAAACTATTTTTCCTCAAAACATTATCTCCCAAAGTCTTCTGGAAAATCTCTTAAGGTATTTAATTGAACAGAAAATGCATGACACAGGAATAATATAAATGGTTCCGAAAGTGATAAAGAGGACTTATAAAGCCAGATGTGAAGACTAGAGGGGCATGGTAACCTACAGCACCACAGTTCCAGCTAGCTCTGTGAACAGTTGGCTGAGAGGTTATCTTCAGGCTTTGGCAGAAAAAAAAAGTGTTGTACAATAGGGAAACCCCCAATTTTTCCAGATTGGGATATGCCCAAATTCTCATTATTGAGAATATAAATATACTGTGGATATTGAGGAAGATGGAAGAGATACCATGGAAATAATTCAGCGTCATGATTTCCAGAAAGAGGGAAATCAGTCTCTAAATTTTGAGGAATCAGGTCACTAAGAGTAGACGTAAAGCTTCTCCTACAGGAAATGAGAGTTTCTAGCATCCAAATATGGTAGAAAATTAGGACTGTCCTGAACTTAAAAAAAATCACAACTGTTATAAGGAAAATGGCATTTTCAAAGCTCCAAACTGGTTTTGACTCCATTCTCTCTTATATCTTAGGTGGTAGCCCTAAAGGGCTGGCTTTGAAGGGTAGATAGATCTCTGGTGTCAGAAAACAGGAATGACTTTGGTAGGGCCCATGTGAACAGTTGTGGGTTTGTGGATTTAAAACACCCAATGTGCAGTTCTTCCATGGCAACACAATAATTCATCTGAACATTGAGCTCTGTATCAGTTAAAATCTGGTCACTTCCACGACCCAAGCAGAGCATGTGCACACATACATCCCCCCACCCGCCACCTACCACTCAGATAAAAAACAGCCCTGGTCATTGAGGAGCAGAACAACAGCCTCCCCTATACTTTCTAGGAATTATAGTTTCCTTAACCCTGCCTGCAAGATTCGCATCTATGAAGAAAAGAATAAAAGAATATTGAAAAAAAAATAAATCACACCCATGTGATTATGTAAAACATCGGATAATTTTACTGTTCAGATTTGAGAAAGCAACCCAATTCTGGAAGTCTCCGAGTTCTGGCCAGGGGCACAAGACACAGGATGGAAGAATCCTCTGTTCACGCTGCCTTTTCTTTTCTGCAGTGTTCAAATCAAAGTGTGTTCCCTTTAAAAATCCAACAAGGAGTCCCTCTCTTACATCTAAATATAAAATCGCCACAAGGAAATATGCCATTGGGAGTGTCCAAAGCCAGAGAGAGAGAGAGACAGAGGCAACAGAAAGATAGATTGAGACAGAGACCCTGGTGAGACGGGTCTCTTCCTAGGCTGCACCTCAATTATGAAACGAACCGTGCCCATCTCCTGCTGGGAACTTGGTGATTGTGTTGAGGGGACTTGGACTTCCAGCTCCCATCTTGACAGCCTTCACTGACTTGTCAGAGATATGTTAGGAAAACTGGAATGTGGTCACCAACTAATGGTCACCTAAAATAATGATTTTTTTCCAGGCGCAGAAACCCAATCCTCCTCCACCCTCAGGGTCCTCAGGGTCTTCCTTGGAGGAGGCCACCGAACATTTTTAATTGCCCAAGGAAAATCATAAAGGAACTTCAAGCCACTTCAGTTTCATTCAGTTGATCCCACCCCCGCCCCTCCAAACACACACCAGATCAGCTTTTTTTAAACGGGTCCCAGGGTAGTTCACAAGGAATCGCCCTCTCGGCCCCTTCCTGGCTCGGTCACTGGGGTGGATGGCGGGGAGGCGGGATGCTGATGTGGAGCGCTCTGGCGGTGAGTGAACTCCGCGTCCAGGTCACCGCGGCACCCAGGGCCGGCTGCGACTTTGTCCCCAAAGTGGGCCCCATGGATCCCCCAGGCCACCCCACCCGGGTCCGCGTCCACGAGTCCCCAGGACCAGGACCGTCCGCTCACCTCCGTCTGGAAGGGGCACTGGCCCCCCGGCATCCTGGCGGGTGGGTGCGGAGGCGACCCAGGCGCCCCTTCCTCCGCTCAGATACGGGTTTAGGGGGTCGGGAGGTCGCTCCTGCCCCGGCGTTTGGCTTGAGCTCGTCCTGCCAACTCGCTCAGGGCCGGGTCGCTGTCGCCTGTCCCTGGATCTGGCTGGCTCAGTCTCTGCTCCAGCGAGTCCGAGCACAAACTTTTCCAGCGGCCCGCGGGGGCGGGGCCCCGCAGAGCCCGCCCCCCGCCCCACCCTCCCCCCGCAGAGCCCGCCCCCGCCCCCCCCTGCCCGCCTGGCCTCAAAGTGGCGCCAGCCCCCGCAATCCGGCCCCTCGTACCGGAGCAGGGGCTCGTCACCCAGTCTGGACGCCCTCCTGCCCCATGCCTCAGTCCTCTGGGGGCGCCGCGGACCCCCAGGTCCTGGGCCCAGACCGGTCCCCACACCTGGCGTCCTCCCCGCGAGTTCCACGGGCGCCCCGGGACCCAGCGGGGACAGATGATCTAAGTGGATCTGCGCGCTGGGCCCGGCCCCTGTCCGGCGAGAGCTGAGAGCGAGGGTTCGGACTGATGCTGCTGTCGATTATTCCATTATAAATATTGTTATTGCTATTGTGAGTCATGTGGTTATTATTGTCCTGATGGTCACCGTTTCCGTCTGAAATTGACTCTCCGCAGGCTTGAACTTGTAGGTGAGCCTCTGGCAGGATTTTCTTTTGGATTTCTTCCCTCCCTGCCCTTCTCCCCTCCTTCTCTGCCCTCCTCCCCTCCGGTGCGGGGGGGGGGGGGGTCTCCGCCCTCCCTCCTACCCCTCTGACTGCCAGAACCCAGCTCCTCGGGCGAACGCGCTCCCGGCTGCGGTTCCGGCGCCGCGCGCCCACCCTGGGTCCACCCTTGGTCCAGCAAATAGACCGGCAGCAGGAGGATGACAGCTGAAGCCCCCCATCTCCCCCCAAACTAGCTATGCTGTACCCCGAACTGCGGCCAGGATCTTCTCCCTGTGCGTGGAGAACAGAGGTCATCCCGGTGAAGTCTTTAAACAGAAAGACCCCCTGCAGGGAATGGCCAAATTGTCCATTAAACGCCAAGAACAGAGACTTCAATGGCCTGAATAGGGAAACCATCCTAGAAGCTTTGGGGAGGAGGGAGAGGGGGAGACACAAAGGCAGGAGGAACTCAAGAGCTGTTATTCAAATCAAGACTGTAAATTCCTGGGCAGACAGAGTTGAGCCCCTAGAGAGAGTTTAGGGTGTTGGTGTCAAGAGCTCCGGGGACATTTTCACGTTTGTCCTTTTACCTCCTGAGGCTGAGTCCGATGCATCCTTCCCTTGGAACAGGGAGCATATGATTCTTAGGGGTGCATTTGCATGTTAGGGCAACAGGGTAGAAGTTGGCCAGCACCTCTCCCCGTTCTGTCACCTGGTGAGAAATGCAAGCCCTCGGGGACATGAACCCTGCCCAGGCAAGGCTGCAGGGCTCTGCTTACCCTAGGACTCACTGGTAAGGTGGGCCCCTGAGCTGGGAGACCAGCTCAGTGTTTTCACACCGTCTAATTTGCCTAGCCTACCAAATTTGCTCACCAATTTGCTTTCAGAGTGCTGAAAAAACCAATTTCTGACTCCAACTGCAAGTGGGACCAAATGTGTTTCCATTTGTTTGACTCCTACAGCATCAAGTCAAGAAAAGGAGAGGAGGGAATGTGTTTCATGGACCTTTGCCATATCTGGTAACAATAAACAGCCTAGCCACTAAATCTACAGCACACACACACACACACAAAAAAAACGTCCATCAGTTCATTAACAAGTGTATTGAGTTACTTCCCACTATGTAAAATTCACTGCTGGGGTGCTGGCTGAACTTTGACCAGCACCCATGTCTTCATTCACAGAGAAAATCATGCTGGGCATTCATGAGTTTTGCTGAGGCCACCAAAACCAATCTTGGGATGGACTCCAGCAGTCCTGAGGATAAAGTGGGACTCTTGATTCTCCACTGAAGATTTCCATAAGAAAGACACAGGGATTTAGCCCATAGCATCTCACTAAGGGGTCCCTACAACTCCTCTTTCAATTAAGTTTCTTTTCCCCAAAGATGCCTAGTTTGGAGAAGCTCTCCCCACACACAGGCCTCTCATCATCAAGTGCCTCATCTTATCCCTGGACTTTAAGACCCAGACACTGGTGCCTGACAATAGGGCACTCTGTGCCCCTGGAGACCCTGGAGAGGGGCTTCTCTCACTCCTTCTCTGGGGAGAATATTTCTCCCTACAATTCTGCATCCCTGGTTGGTGAGAAAAGCAATTTAACAGAGGGATACCGGTTTCTAGGTATGAGAAGGAAGAGGGGGGAATTAGGAAATCCTCATTCTGCAACCCTGGATGAAATAATTGAGTCAGACAGGGTGTGCCAGTAGGTGTGGTGTAGTACCGTAGGTGAAAGTGTGCAGGCAATCCGGTTAATCACCCAGTGCTCATTGGAGGAGAATAAAAGGCTTTTCCACTTTCCACAGAGCCATTTGGTGGTTGGGATGGTTAATGTTATGTATCAACTTGACTGGGCCATGAGGTGCCCAGATATTCAGTCAAGCATTATTCTGAGCATGTCTGTGAAGGTGATTTTGGATGAAATGAACATCTGAATCTGTAAACTGAGTAAAGTTGATGGCCCTCCTCAGTGTAGGTGGCCCTTTTCCAATCTGTTGAAGGCCTGAATGTATTTTTTTTTAAGACAAAAGGCCAACACTGTCCCTTGTTAGAGTCCGTCTTCAGACTGCTTCCACAATAGTGTAGATGGCCTCCGAATTGAGCTGGGGCATCAGCTCTATGGATTGTGGATTTGTCAGCCTCCATAATTGTGTGAGCCAGTCCCTCATGGTAGATCTGTGTGTGCCGTGTGTGTGTGTGTGTGTGTGTGTGTGTGTGTGTGTACATCTCCTCTTGGTTCTATTTCTTTGGGGAGCCCCAACTTATGGTATGGTGGCCCCAGAAAAATCTTTTCACAGGTAGGGCTACGATGGTGGAAAGGAGCCCTGAGTAGTGTGGGTGACTCAGGCCTTGTGGTCACTCTGTCTGCAAGGTGACAGACAAGCCAACGCTGCTTCCTCTCTGCTGGCTGGCTCCACATGCAATAGCTTTAGAATATTGACCCTGGTATGGATTTGCAGAATGAAGCTTCGCCTTTTGTACAGTGACCTTGTCTGGACCCAAAGGAAGTCTTTGACTCACTGCTAAAGTCCTTCAAAGAGGAGTGTTCACTCAGTGACAGAGGTGTCACCCAGAGCTGAGTGACCACACAGCTCATCCCCATCATCATACTCCTCCTCCTCCCCCACACACCCCGCGGCTTCCATCCTGGAAGTCAGCCCGAGCCATCAAGATGCCAGGAACTATCCTTTCTGAATTTCACAATTTACAAGAATGTTTCCAGCATTTAGAAACATAATGAGTGTGTATGTGGTATGTGTGGTATGTGTGTGATATGTAAGTGATGTGTAGGTGTATGTGGTGTGTGTGTCTGTGATGTGAGGTGTGTGTATGTGTGTGGTCTGCAAGTTTACGTGATGTGTGTGAGGTGTGTGGTAGGTGTATGCACATTCTTAGTGTGAGCATGTGTGGTACACGTATAGTACATGGTGTATGCATGTGTGAAAGGTATGTGTGGTGTGTGTCTGTGTATGTGCATATCATGTGTGTGTGGTATGTATGGTGTGTGTACTTGTGTGATGTGTGGTGTGGTGTGTGTGATGTGTGTGTGTGGTATATGGTGGGGTGAGTGTGTGTATGATTGTGGAGTGTGCGGGGTGTGTGTGCAGGAGAGGCAGGGATTGCATCTGACCCCTCAAGGAAGAGACACACCAGGACTCTGGGGTATATTAAGGAATAAATATTTGGCCTTTGGGGTTCCTGTGGCAGAGCCCTGAGTCCTGGGGACACTCACTGATCGAAGGAGATGACTGACTGGCTCGGGCCCTATGAGTTTTAGAATGGAGGTGGCCAGAAAAAGTAGATTTGGGATGGGAATTTCAGCACTACCCCTGGATCTCCAGAGAGGGAGCAGGGTGGAGGCAGCTGTCACCAACCACCAGTCACGTGGTCAACCATGCCTAAGTAGGGAGACCTCCTCCCTGCAAACCCCACAGTGGAGTTCAGAGAGCTCCCAAGTGGGTGAGCAGCAACGGGGTCCGAGGAGTGGGGGTGCTCCACCCCCTCCCTCTGCAGCTCTCCACTGAGATGGCCGATGAGGAAGAGTGTCCCCTGTAGTGGACACATTACAACGCAGCACCATTATTCCTGAGTTCTGTTAGTCACCCTGGCAAGTTATGGCACCCGAGGGGACTCGTGGGGATCCCCAGAGGAGCCGTCCTGTGGGCAGACGTGTGCAGCATAGTGTCTGCAGCTGGGGCTGTCTTGTGGGATTGACCCCTTCACCTGGGATCCTTGCTAACCCCAGGGAGTCAGTGTCAGAATAGATGTGGGGACACTCAATCAGTCGGTGTTGAAATGGTGCATTTGCTGTTGGAAACAAGCCCCCAGACCCTCATCAGGAAGGTCCACAAAGATGCTCACTGGCCACAGGGTCTGCGGCCACAGGTGACGAGCCCCTGACAGCCAGTGGGAGGAGGCCCTCCTGGTGCAGCCCTCTCCTCCTCCATTTTCCTCTCCACTGTCCTGCAGGTCCGCCGTGCTGCCCATCACCCCAAACCCTAGAGGGAACTGGCAGGCAGGCACCGCATTGCCAGTCCTCACCTGCATTTATTTCCACATGCCTCTCTGACTTTTCATTTCCTCCTAGACTCCTGGCCTTCCCTGCATGCACTGTCTCTGCCTCCTGGTGTGACTACACCGTGTGGCACCTTTCTGTGGGGTGATTGTGGAATGACCATCATAGCTTTAACCCTGAATACCATTTTATCAGCTATTTCACTGTAGGGATTTCTCATGTTTTTACCTGCAAGAATCCAGCAAGACGCATTTAATGACAGCATTGCCCACGAGGCCCGGACAATCTGATCATCTGTCAGTAGGAGCTGAGGATCTCTGTAGGTATTTTCATCCATGAGATAGATCTGTCTGTGCTCACGTGATAAGATCATTAAGATAGTCTATCAAGGGAAAGATCGAGCGAGGTATGATCCTGTTTCTGTTAACGTGTGTGTAAATCCCTCATAGAAGATGATTTCATTTATAGCCATCCCTTGTGCCCGTGGGAGATTTGTTCCAGGATCCCCTCCAGATACCAAAGTCTGCAAGTGTTGAAATCCTTATGTAAAATGCTGTGCTATTTGCAGATAACGTGCACACCTCCTCCCGTAGACTTAAATCATCTCTAGATTACTTATAATACCTAACACAATGTAAATGCTATGAAAATAGTTGTTATTGTTTAGGGAATAAGAAAAAAGTCTATATGCTCAGTTTAGACTGAACTATTTTAAAAATATTTTCAAAATATTCTAAAATAGTTTTAAAAATGGACTTAATCTGAAATTGTTTGAATTTGTGAATGCGGAACCCTCAAAGGAGAGAGTATATGAAATGTCTAGAAGAAGCAAATATGTAGAGATGGAGAGTAGATTGATGTCTGGCTCTGGCTGGGAGGTGAGTGGGTGGAGAGGGGAATTAGCTGCACCAGGGAGCAGGGCTCCTTGGGAGGCTGATGAAAATGGTCAGAAATCGACTGTGGTGATGGTTACACCACTCTATGAATCTCCTAAAATCCATTGAATTGTGCACTGTAAATAATGAGCTGCAGGGGATGAATCGCATTTCATTGAAATTGTTAAAAATTACTCTTTGAGCCAGGCACAGTGGTGCACGCCTGTAATTATCCCAGTGACTGGGGAGGCTGAGGCAGGAGGATTACACGTTCAAAGCCAGCCTCAGCAACTTAGCCAGGCCCTAGGCAACTCAGCAATACCCTGTCTCTAAATAAAATATTTTAAAAATGGCTGGGGATGTGGCTCAGTGGTAACGTGTCCCTGGTACAAAAAAAAAAAAAATTCTATGAGTCTGTGCAGGAGATTTCTGGAAGACTGCTCGCATCTTGAAGAGGAGGTCATGGGGCGTAGGGTCAGGTGGTGGTGGGGCGTAGGGTCGGGTGGTGGGGGCGCGTAGGCTCTGGTGGTGTGGGGAGATGACTTTCATTTGTTGCTTTACGGTTTGAGTTGTTTGATCGTGTAGGCATATGACCTTTACTTAAAGTCGATCTAAAGCGGAGAACGTTATCGTACCATGATCAATACATACACACGTGCCTACACCACAGGGTGCAGGTGGAGCTGTTGTATGTGAAACTTGGTGTGGCAGAGTTTTCGAGATGAAGCTTTTCCCCTGTCGTTGTCTGTGCCTGTTCCTCTGTGCTCTGTCTCCACCCAGCACAGCAGCTCGGCCTCAGTGGCTTGGTGGAGTCCTGAAGACCAGGCCAGTTCAGAGGACAGTGGCCTCCCCTGTGTCTGCCAGAGGCCCCTACCTGAGCTCCCCAGTGGTCACCCAGGGCAGCCACCGAGGGAGAGGCCACCTGGAGATGTGCGTGGGAAGAAGGCAGTTTCACAGTTGGGGGGTCAGCACCGGGACTGTCTCCTCACCCTGCACATCTCGTGGTCCTTCCCCCACTCCTGCCAGCCACCATGGGGTCACAGTAGGGGACAGAGCAGAGGGAGCAGCCTGAGCCCCTGTGGTCTCCCCCGGGGCTGGGCTCTGCTACCCTCTCTGGTTCCTCTCCTGGGCTACATCTTGCCCAGGCAGCACTGGAGGTAGGCCAAAGTCCATGTGCACAGCAGGCCAGGCTCACGGAGTGTTAAGGACCCTTCATGGTTCAACCCATCACAAGGCTTTTCCCGAGGAAACCCTCCCCCATCCAACCCCCTCCCTGACCAAATGATAGAATGGGAATTCGCCATCTCTGAGTCCGGGATCACTGCTTTCCTTTCCAACCGCTGGACAGCAGAATGGAACGCTCTCTAAGCAAAATGAAATTCAGCTCAGAAGAACCCAGCGAGGCAAGCATTTTACATTAAAAACAACCCCCAGATTTTGACAACTGGTCTTCCGCCCATCTGCGATTGCTATTTTCATTTTAATTGTGACATTTCAATGTATAATAACTACATAAAACGAAATCCTCATGATAAATGGGAAAATTGGCTGGTTCAGCTCTTTATTATGACTTTTGTTATCAAGTATTACCGGTACATATTTATGGAGTAGATTGTGATATCTCCATACATGTCTATATTTAACACAAGTCAAACCCCAAAACCCTGTTTCCACGCCACCCCCATTCAGACCCTTCCCACTTCCTAGTAATCACCATCCCACTTTCAGTTTGACTCTTTTTGATTTCCACAGGAGAGGGCATGCAGCACTTATCTTTCCGTGTCTGACTTATGTCACTTAACGTAATGCTCTCCACTTCTGCCCACTTTGTGACAAAGGACAAGATTTCATTCTTCTTTGTGGCTGAATAATATTCTATTGTGCACACGTGCTGCTGTAGTCCACCTTTCCTCACTGTGACAAAGTACCCGAGAAAATCAACTTATGGATGAAAGATTTATTTTGGCTCAGAGATTTCAAGTCCATGATGGCTGAACCCCTTCGCTTTAGCCTCAGGCAAGGTAGAACATCACATGTAGGAGAACATGGTGGGACAGAGCCGCTCTCCCCAAGGCAGCCAGGGAGCAAAAGGAGACAGTTAGTGGGAGAGGTGTAGGAGGGAAAAAGATGTATCCATCAAGGACACCCCCTGCAAGCTCCCACCACCTCCCAGTGGTGGCACAAGCTGGGAACCAAGCCTTTGACACAGGAGTCTTTGGGGAACATTCCAGAACCAAACTATAACACGGGCCAACTTTTCTTTGTCCATTCATCTGTTGATGGGCACCGAGGCAGATTCCATGTTTTAGCTGTTGTGAATAGTGCTAAAATAAACACGGGCCTGCAGATATCTCTTGGATACGCTGCTTGCATTTCCCTTGGATGCGTACCCAGAAGTGGGCTAGCTGGATCATACGCTAGATATAATTTTAGTGTTTGGATGAACCTTCATGCTTCTCTCCATAATGGCTACCCTAATTTACATGCCCACCAAATGTGTCTAGAGTCCACATCTCTCCAGAATTTATATTTTTCTTTATTTGTACAAAAAATAATAATAGCCCCTCTAACTGGGGTGACGTAGTATCTCCTTGATTTGCATGTCCCCACGGCTAAGGTTATTGCGGGTTTTTTTCTTACGTTTTTGGAATAGGGGAAACACTTTGACACATGGGTACAGGCAATGATTTTCTGGATGGATCTCAGAAGCATAGGAAACAGTAGCTCGTTTAAACATAGAAACATACTTGGGGAAAGGCCCAGATATGCTGGGGGCAGAGAGGGAAGGAACACCCACCAAGCACCTGCTGCGTATGTGCGGGGCCCTGCATGAGGTTGCCACGGACGCTTTTCTGTGAAGCTTTGCTGTGGTTTGCAAATGAGAAAACACGGCTTAGAAAGGGGAACTCAAAGCCCACATAGCCCGTAAGTAGGAGAGCCAGCGATGGTCACAGAATCATGTTCTCTCTCCTCTCCCTGCCCTGCCCCAGTCCCTTCCCAGGGATCCCGTTTGGGAAACATGATGCTTAACCACCCTATGAAAGAAAAGGAGCAAACATGGTCCATAGTATTATAGCAAGCAGCCACCTGACTGCATTTTTACTCAGTGGTGCTGGGTCCCTACAAATTGATCCTTGTGATCTGTATTGCATCCTTGGAGGATGCCGGTCTGCTCAGACTTTGCTCACAGCAACATCATTTTAAGACGTGGGAAATATACCTAACTTCTTCTGGCAGGAGGAGGAGGAGGGCTTAAAACAGGCAGGATGTCGGGGTTTTCAGATGAAGTGGGAGCAGACAGAAAGGGAACTGAGAACTCGGGGAGGAGGGGGGATCCGAGGTGCTTGCACATGTGCGTGCTTTTGTGTAAGAGCCCTTCCTTCTGAAAGCAAGCAGAGAGAGAGTTTGGAGACACAGCAGTGGGTGGAAGCAGATTCAGTTCACTGGAGGGCTTGCAGTGAAGCCTACGTCGGGATTCCACCAACACTCATTCCGCAGCAGCCCCAATGCTTTAGGGCACAGGAATCCAATTCATCCTGGTTTTGTGAGTGCCGTACCTGGGAAAGGGTGGTGGGGGCTGGATCCCTGGAGCAATGCTCCACATTTACACACTGTTCACACACGAGGTAAACTGTGTGATCCAACAAAAATGCCCTGTGGTGTTTATTCATCCGTCCGACAGCGTGCAGTGAGTAGAGCGGTTCTGTGCAGACCTGTCTGTAGGCTGCTGAAACTGGTTCCGTGTATTGCTGCTGAGCCCCTGGGGTTTTGAACAAGTGTCTGCAATGTTTCTGAGTAACTTTGCTTTTTTCCTGGCCACCAATTGGTCTACTTGGTGGTAGGGGTGGAGAGAGAGGGTGGAGATCAATGAAAATGGTTGATTGCCCATTTCCTCACTCCCGCAACATCAAAGGCTGTGGGTTTTTAAGCAGCAAGGACTAAAGTTTTGATGGGGCAATAAGAGCAAATGCCAGTAAATGCTGATCTGGTGCCTACATGGGCCGGGTGCTGTTCAGCCAGCTTAAGTACAGTGACTTGCTCCTTAAGTACAGTGACTTGCTCCTTAAGTGCAGTGACTGATCCCAGGAGATCAGTGAAATATCGTCCCGTTCTTTGGAGGAGAAAAGTGAAGCCATTTGCCTGGACTTGCGTGGCTGGTAAGTGACAGGTGTGGTTTGATGTTGGCTACTTGAAACCCATTGGGATGCCTTGCCGGGTTGGAGGCTTTTGACTTATTACAGAGCTTTGGAGATAGCAACCCGCTGGAAGACACCGGCTCACCTTTCTGCATGGAGCACAGCAGAGAGGTGAGCAGGACAGGAAGGAAGAAGGACGCATCCTTCACAGGTTGCCAATCTTGCTCCTCCCTACGTCTCTCTGCTATGGCTCATGATGGGTTGGTTTTAGGGAGGCTGGACGGATCCCAGAGGATTCATCCTGGACAGTCCCTTCGCCTGCCCTTGGGAAGGCCAGCACAGGTCGGGGTTCTGCAGTGGGGGGCATGGTGTGGTCTTGCCTCCACTCCACTCTTGATTAATAAAGAGTTCAATCTCTGCCTCTCCGTGTTCTCATCTGGAAAGGGTTGGCCTCCACCTGCGGGTATGGTGTTAAATAGCTGGGCTTTTATTTTTAATGACCACGAAAATCCTACAAATTTACACAGTATATGCACACATGCAAACTTTTTACTTCCATATCAGTTGAATTGAGGCCCTGCATGAATCTTGCTTCTTGATTCAAAAGAAAAATTTTAAGAAGCTCAGAAAAGGAAAAAAAATAAGCTCAGGTAAAAGAAAGAAAAATTCTCAAGGCAATAATCTAAGCTCTTGCTTCAAGAAACTAGAAAAAGAAGAGCCAAATAAATTCAAAACAAGCAGAAGGAAGGGTGCAATAAAGGGAACAGAAGTGCAAGCCTGAAATCCCGGAGGCCTGGGAGGCTAAGGCAGGAAAATCACAGGTTCAAAGTCAGCCTCAGCCACTCAGTGAGGCTGTAAGCAACCCAATGAGACCCTGTCTCAAAATAAAAAATCAAAAAGGCTGGGCATGTGGCTCAGTGGTTAAGTGCCCTTAGGTTCAATCCCTGGTACTAAATAAATAAATCTAGGGGAGATGTTAAATTTTTAAAAAAATGTTTTTTTAAAAAAATATAAATAAATTGATGGATTTTTCAAAAGGGGAGAGAAAGAGAAGAGAAATCACTAATATCAATAATGAAAAATAATATTCCCTTGCAGACATGAAAAGGAGACTAAAATGGTTCTGTAAACAATTCTTACATACACTTCACAGCTTAGATGCAACAGACTAATTTATTGAAAGGCAAAATTTACCACATTTTTCCTCATATGAAATAAGCCAACAAAACAGCATTCCTATAACAATTAATAAAATGGAATTAATAATTTATAAACTTCCTTAAAAAGAAGAAAGAAATCTCAAGGTAGATAGAGTGTTTCACTAAAAAAATAAATAAAATAAAAAATTATACCAAACATATAATTAGCATCAATTCTGTACAATCATTGCCAGAAAATGGAAGAGGTATGGGTACTTCCTAATGCATTTTATGAAACAAGTGCTATCCTTAATTCCAAAGTCACGCAAATACAGTTAAACAAAAAAAAAAGACTAGGGATCAACTTCCCTCATAAATACTAACACAAACATTCTTAGGCTAAATAAGAAAAAATCCCAATATCATATCAATTACAAAGTAAAAGCAATTGCCAAAACCTATTTATGATAAAACTCTTGGGAAACTAGAAGTGGAGTGGATACTCCTCAACTCCATAAGTAGCACCTGCAAAATCCCACAAATAATATCAGACTGTGTTCCTCTAAGATCTGGAAAGAGACAAAGATGTCTCCTGTCACCACGTCTCTTCAGCTAAGTAGTCTAAGTTCTAGCCAGTCTAGTAGGAAAGGAAAGAAGATGAAAGGCACAGAAACCAGAAAGAAAGAAATGAAACTGTCCCTACTTGCAGACGATATGAAGATGGTCTACCTAGAACAAGCCAAGGTAGCTACAAAAACAGACAAAACACACTAAATACTCCCAGAATGAATAAGCAAGGTTTCAAGATATGAGATCAACATATAAAAATCGGTCATATATTCCAGCAATGAACACATGGAAGTTGAAATTAAAATGCAATATATCTTTTAATCATTAAAGAGAAAAAGAAATGAAGGAAAAAAATTCCTGGGGTGTAAATCTCACAAAACATGCATGAGGTGTGTATGCTGCAAAGTAGAAAGTGCTGAGAAGAAAAATCAAAGATCCAAAGAAACAGAGAAATGTACCATGTTCATGGATTGGAAGACTCAATATTATAAAGTAGAACTTCAAACTGATGCAGGAATTTAATATAATTCTTATCAAAATCCCTGCAAGAGTTTTGGTAGACATAGATAAAATTATTCTAAAAACTATATAAGCAAAGGAAGGATAAAATTGAGAGGAATCACTTTATCAGATCTCAGGATTTGTTATTTTGCTACATTAGTCAAAATCTATGATGTCAGCAGAGGGACAGAGAAATGGAGCAGAATAAAGAACCCAGGCACAACCTTATACAGATATGGTTCCCAGATTTTAAACAAGTTTTTGGATTATATTGCTTGGTATTTGGTAAACCATTCTTCCATCCCTGAAATAAACCCAACTTGGTCATCTTGTGCAGTTATTTTTATGTATTGCTGAATTACAGTTTCTTAAGCATGTGTCTATATGCATAAGGGATATTGGTCACTAGTCTTTATTTATTTATTGTACTGCAGAAAGCAGGTCAATGAATGGAGAATCATCTTGTCAAAAAATGGTACTAGAGCAACTGGATGACCATAAGTGAAGAAATGTACCTTGATCTAAATCTAAAAGGTTAACTCAGAGTAGGTCACAGATTTAAATATAAAATATAGAATTACAAACATTTTTACAACATAGCATAGACTATCTTTAGGATCTAGAGTTTGATGAAGAGTGATTTGATGGAACAGCAAGGCAGGGTCCAGAAAACAAAAATATCAATAAAGAGAATCTCACCCAAATGGAAACTTTCTCTCTCTCAAAAAAAAGCCCCTGTTAAAAAAGTGAACCGACAAACTATAAACTGGACGAAAACATTTGCAAACCACAGATCTGATAAAGTGTTCTCCAGAATACCTAAAAAAAAAAACCTCTCAAAACTCAACAGTAAAATAATCCAAATGATTCAAGTAGAAAAGTAGAACATGGGCAAAAGATGCAAAGAGCTCACATGGATGAAAAATATACTAGCGATTAGCCCAAGTCAAGCCGCTGCGAAATTTCACTATGGACCCATGGTGACCACTAAAGAAAATACTGCCCAAACCAACTGCCTGTGAGGACGTGGAGAAACTGGATCACTCTGGTGGGAATTTAGAATGGGATAGTCCCTCTGGAAATAGTTTAGCAGTTTCCTAAAAAATGAGACTTACTCTACCCAGCCACTTCGTGGTTGAACTCCTGGGTGTGCATCCCACTGGAATTAAAATGAATGAATTGATCACAGTGGATTCGCTTGCAATCACCCCAAACCAGAAACAACCCAAACATTCCCAACAGTGAATCGTCAGATGGAGGGTGGCCCGTCTGGAGTTGCACTCAGCAATGAAGGGGACTTCATGATGACACGTGCCACCGCTGAGGTGATCTAGAGGGTGTCAACCCGGGAGAAAAAAAGCCACTCTCCAAAGGTCACCGATGTGTGATACGATCTGGGGTGGAGAACAGATCAGGACTGCGGGGGGCTGGAGCCGGGGGGCCTTCAGGGGAGAGGGAGAGGGTGTGAACATGAAGGGGTGACATGAAGGTGACCCTGTCTTGATTCCAATGGTGGCAACACACATCTGTGCCTATGATGAAAGGCACAGAACTACGTATGCCCACCTTGCCTGGGGCCGACTTCCCGGTTTTGATGTTGTGCTGAGATGACGAAAGAGGTGATCACTGGGGGAAAGGGACAAAGGGCACGAGGGGCCTGTCCTCGTCCTTGCCAATGGCTGTGAATCTGCAATCATTTCAAAACGAAAAGTTAACATTTTAAGGAATTAAAAAATCAGAAAAACTGTTTTTCCTTCTGCCAAAAGATTTCACAAGTAATACCCCTTTGTGCCCTGGGGAAATTGGGCAGTGGGTGGACAGCGTGTCCTAATGATCATACACAACTACGGGAGTGCAGATCCCCCTGGTGAAAAAGAACCGGTCATTCTCTCACACGGGGCAAGAAGGGTGGCGGAAAACCACCAAGGGAAATCCCACAGACTCGGCTTCAAATCCTGCTGCTGTCCCGGCCTGTGGTCTCAGGGAGGAACCCTCCTTTCCCTAAACGTCCTCATTCCAGATCATGCAATATGGCTTACAGAACTGAAAGGCCTTGAGCCAGCACATCCTGAGATCCCAAGGTCGCTGGGGAAGCTGCAGTCGGTCCCAGGGCTGCGGGCTCTCTGTGCCCATGGAGAAGCGCTCAGAGCTGGGGCTGCTTGGCCATCTCCTGCTCCAGGGGCTGAGCGTGGCTCCCGCCGTCCAGTCCTCCCTGGGTCATGAGATGCCTTCAACTCTGCCCTGAAGATAGCTGAGTGTTTGTTTTTCCTGGATTGATCTCTTCATCCCTCTGGGTTTGACCTGAGCATCTGAATTTAAAATCACCAGCTCCCAAGGCCGCCCCCCCCTTGTCTTTCCCCTTTATTACCTTGAAGGCCAGGAGGCCCTGGACCTCCTCCTACTCGGCTTTTATTGAATGGAGTCCACTCTGCTCTAGGAGCCCAAGTGGACTTCTTGTGGTTGGAAAGGAATCTTTCTATTTTGTTTCCCGGGGATTGGAAAGGATTCCAACCCTTTCCCACCCGCGAGGCCTCGGCCAGCAGGCCACACTTGGTGGGCAGGAGTGGCTTCTAGGTTACGATTCAGCTCGGCTTTTATCTGACCTGACTGGAGGCTCAGCCTCCAGCGCCTCCAGAACTAGGAGTCGGAGGAGCTTCGGTGGCTTTACTGAAATCAGAGGGGCTGAAGGGCGGGAGGGAGGAAGGGAGCAGGGCAGGCGTGCTGGTGGGTGGAGGGATGAGCTTGTGGAGGTGGAGGGCACGTGACAGAGGGCTTCGGTGTCACTGGGTGCTGTTAGTGGGAGTCACATGAGATGGCCATTCTATCTATATGATGGTCTTTTCAGTATTTTAACATGGTCACACCATGGGATCCATCTCACTCCAGTGAGGACTCCATTCTCGAGGATGTACACGACGGTGGGGTGCACTGTGGTGAAATGGTGCAGGTGGTCATCTCCCAGGACTCCCTCTGACACACTCGCTGTGAGCGACCTCTCCCCAGGGCCTTTCCTGGCCCACCACACGCCCTTCCTCTTTCCCTCCCTCCACACTGACCGCTCCTACAAGCCTCCGGTCACCCCAGGGCCTTTGTCCCAACCAGCCACAGGACTTTCGATATTTCATGTGGTCTGTGAGGTCTGCACGGTGGACTCCGGGGACCAGCCCACACAGGAAGCCCGTGGGGGACGAGCTTGAGCCCTTCCCAGTCCTAAGGGAAAATAAAGAGTAGAGGTGACCTCGACAGACAGGCCCTGCTTCCCCTCCCCCACGGGCTCCTGGGGCACCCGGGCCTGGGCCTTCCCAGGCTCAGGGCCGTGTCCTTCCCTTCAGAACCCACGGTCACTCCCACCTGGTGAGACCCATTCTCAAGGGGCTTCCCAAGTTAGGGGGCCGGGGTCAGATTGCCCGACTCCCTTGATGGCTCAAGAACCTCTTTACAAAGACTCGGGTGCTCGTCGGGCTGGTGTCGAACTCCAGGGTCACCTTCCCTGGGACCCAGGACACCGAGGCCACCATGGTGACCCTTCTCCAGGGCGACCGTTTCCTGGCACATGGCCGACCTCCAGGGGCACCCTCTGGGCCTTCCGGAATGTCTCGGTGACTCGGGTGGCGTTTAATCAGCGATCGTCCAGGGCCTTTGAGGTCTGCTCAGTCTGAAAGCCCTTTTTTGTCCTGCTCCACTTTAGAACATTGAACTTCTGGATTTCTCCTTGGATTTTATTTTTTCTTTATTCCTGATTTAACCTCTCTTCAACCTTTCCTCTAATTCCTGGGGGATTATTATTTTTTTAACTTCTCTGACAATCCCGTCTAATCTATCTGCTAAATTTAAACATTTTCTATAAATAGGTGTGTGTCTGTGTACACCTTCCCATGTCCGTCTGTCTGCCTGTCTAACTCTCTAGGCTTGGGGCTTTTTCTCTGAATCTTTTCTTTTAATAGCTCTTTTATTTTATTTTTTTTTGCACGTTTTTCTCTATAGCTATGATTTTTTTAAAAAATATCTTCTTTTCTTCCTTGTAGGATGTTATTTGTCCTGGGGGCTCCCACTTCTTGGCATTTGCTTGTGTCGATTTCTTGGAAGCTGGAGGTTTCTGTCAGACACTGTCTGAACTTTGGCTCTCGGGCTACTCGCACTGACCCATGTCGTAAGTAGAGTGCTACAGTTTGGGTCTGAAATAGATCTCCAAGGCCCATGTGTTAAAGGCTTGATCTCCCACTTGATGTTATTGGGAGGTGGTGGAAAGTTTAAGAGGTCTTCCATTTTTTAGGGCATGACCCTCAGGAAACATTGGGACTCCAGCCCTTCTTCTTGCTCTCACTTCCATGAGTCAAGCATCTTTGCTCTAGTATAGGGTCCCACCATGATGTGCTGCCCCTCACAGGCCCCCAAACTGAGACCTCCAAAACTATGAGCCCAGACAAACCTTTCCTCTTTATAAGTTGATTGTCTTAGGTATCTTGTTACAGTGACGGAGAGCTGACTAACACAGTGGGTCTTGTGGCTAGGGGAACCTAGGTGTCAGTGCCCGCAGCTCTTTGGTTTGACCACCAACTCATGTTCTCTGGCAGTAAAATTTTCTTGTCTTCTCACTCTGAGATGTCAGCCTGGGCTCTGGGAGCAGAGAGAGGGGCACCGGGGGCCCTGCCTTGCTTGATTCTGTGTCTGCTCCTGCCTAAAACCCAGCTCTCTGAGGCTCGCAGGTCCTGGAGAGACCCCCGGGAGGTGGCTGTTGTCATTCCTCTCTGACAGCTTCTTCCACGTCACTAGGGCAGGTGCCACCCTGTCCTCCACTTTCCTGTCCCCAAAGTGTGTTCAGTGTCTCTTTCCCTGATGTCACTGGTCCAATTTCCTTTAACCCTTTGACCTTCAAAGCATGCAAATTCACTGCCTCTCTGGCAGGTTTTAGTGGGGGTGGTAAGCGTGGTCTGCAGAGCTTCTTCAGGGCACAGTCCACTGGGTTCCAAACACAGCGTGTTTCTCACTTTAAACCACAGTGACGGCCACAGCCCCAGGACCTCTCCCTTGGCCATCCCCACGGCTACTGCCCTACGTCCTTCCTCTCCTCCCAGACTGCCTGAGACCTGCCGAGGCTGACCCCGGCCCCATTGGTTCACCGTGACCCTCAGCCACCTCTGCCAGTATGGCCTCCCTGGTGGCCACTGCTGCCCGGGCCCTTGGTGGTCCTCCTCTCTGTGGTTCCTGGGCTCTGCTTTGCAAATGGCTCTGTTTCCCTGTGGGGCTAGGCCGTGGCTATCCTGGGGCCGGACAGAGGCCCCTCATTTTAATTTCCATAATGTTCATACACATATGCCATTGGGTTCCTGTTTCACATGGCAGCCAAACGGATCTTTTCAAAATGTCCCTCAGTGAGGCCCCAGATTTGGGGGTACTCTACCCCCCACCCATCCCTTGCCTCGCCACACCCTGTACTCTCTCAACTCTGTCCTCCACAACTTTGGGAACCTCATCCTCACCATGCTGCCTCTGCCACAGGGCTTTTGCACACGCTGTTCTCTCATCCTAAGTGTCTGCCTCCTTTTACTTAACTCCACACAGGCTTCCAGGTGAACTGACCCTTGCTCTAGGTCAGTTCTGATTTGCTCCCTAACTCCTCCTGTCCATTCATCTGTGTGCCTGTGTATGTACTTATGCTTATGTGAGCCTCAGATCTTGGGCACCGGCTGAGGGACAACGCCTCCCTGATGTTTTGGCATCTCCCAGACAGTCCCATGGCAGGCTGGATGGTATTTCTGTCCCGCCGTGGAGTGGAAACACAGTTCAAATTCACTTTCCAGGCCTGCTTTGAAATGATGCGGTTCCTGGTCTTTTTTGGGGTGTGAGGTGAGGGGCGAGATAATTTGTATCTTTTTCATTTACATGAGAAGATATTTTTATTTTTAAAATTCAGACAATGAAAATCTGCATAGAAAGCAGTGAACACTCAGGATGTGGCGACTATTCTTGGTCTCACTCTGGCATGTCACAACCACCAACCCTGTGCTGGGACCTGGAGCGCAGCAGCCCTGGGGAATCACCTGGGGATCCCCATGCCACAGCCTGGGGAGATCCGCCCCATCACCCTCCGGTGGGGTATGGAGCCCACAGGTAGCCAGATGGGCCGCAGGGTGACAACGCAGAGCAGGATCCAGGTCTCATTCACAGTCTTCCAGGGCCCAGAGCATTTTGCTCAGCAGGTGAAAATGCTTCCCAGTGGATTGTGCAATACAAGTGGTGAGCAGGAGGGAGTCTGTACGTGGCACCAGGCTGGGGAACAGCCACTTTGAGGGGCTCCAATACCTGGAGATGGGAGATCTGTCAGCTCCACTGTGTTCCTAAGTTCCACAGGACCCGTGACAAAGATGGAAAGTGCATGTGTGTATCACACGTGTGTGCACATAGGTACATGTGTATGTGTGTATATGCACACATGCACCAACGTGCACATATGTGCTTGCGAATGTGCATTTATGTGTGCTAGCACACATGTGCATGCACGCGTGTATGCTCATGAGTGTGCATCTGTGCTTCTAGTTGTGCGTGTGTAGGTGGCTTTGTGTGTGGGGGCACATGCATGTGCGTGTTTCTCAGTGTGTACACGTGTGTCTATATATTGGAGCAAGGTTCTTGAGAGTGGACAGAGCTGTTTCCCGCAGCCGGAGCAGGCAGTTTGGAGGAGTGTTCTGTCACATCCCCAGGTCCCCTGTGGTCATTCTAATGCCCAGGGGGTCTGACAGGGATTTCTGAAGGTTTTCTGCCAGTTGTCACTTTGGTTTCTAGAATTTTCAGTGTGTTTTCTGTTGGCTGTGTTGGAAGAAAGTTTAAGATCAACCTCTCTGATTCTCTTTCCCACTCTTCATCTCGTTGGGTGTGGACCTCAGTGACGCTGGGTGATGCCTGTGCAACCTGAACCTTGTCTACAGTGAGCGGGAGCCATGCTATGATCATCTCGGTGTGCAGCACAGAGCTCATGCTGGTCCTGGCCGGGGGGGAGTGTGGAACCGCTCATTACTCAAGCAACCTGCGTTTGTGTTCATGTCACTTTTAACCAAGTTTTAAATGCAAACCCACGACGTCCACCAGTGTCCCTTTTGCCACGTTCTCTGTCATACAGAGAGTAAATTCCAGTGCCTCTTAGAAAAAGGAGAAAACAGATTTGGGTAACTGAATGCTTTCCCCTCTTCTTCCTCTCCCTTTCCCCTTTCTATTCTCCATTTATTTTTCTATTCAATCCATGAACTAGTGTTTACGATGCCAGGCCCAGAACTGGCATTGGGGCCATGGTGATTGTGTTAATCTGTTTTCTGTGACTATAATAAAATACCTGAGATAATCAACTCATGAAGAGAGAAGTTTATTTTGTTTTATGGCTTCAGACCATGAGGAATTAGCCACATTGCTTTGGGCCTCAGGTCACGCATCACATCATGCCAGGAATGTGTGACAGAGCACAGCCAGGCTGGGAAGCCACAGAAAGGAAGAGGAAGAGAATGGGGACCTACAACCCTCTTGAGGGTGTATCCCCCATGGCCTGAAGACCTCCCATTAGGCCTAACCTGTTCAGCCTTCCACCACCTCCCAACAGTGCCAAACTGGGGACCACGCCTTTACCACATGGGCTTTTGGGGAACACTCATGAACCAAATTATAGCAGTGATGAATAGGACCCCAAATGAAATTCCATAATATCACTCCAGCCAGAATGGCATGGATCAAAAGTATAAGTAACAATAAGTGTTGGCGAGGATGTGGGGTAAAAGGCACACTCCTACATTGCTGGTGGGACTGTAAATGGGTGCCACTACTCTGGAAAGCAATATGGAGATTCCTCAGAAAACTTGGAATGGGATGACCATTTGACCCAGTTATCCCACTCCTTGGTCTATACCCAAAGGACTTAAAATCAGCATACTGTAGTAATGCAGCCACATCAATGTTTATAGCAGCTCAATTCACAATAGCTAAACCATGGAACCAGCTGAGGTGCCTTTTGTCAGATGAATGGATAAAGAAAATGTGGTATATATACACAATGGAATATTACCCAGCCATAAAGAAAATTAAATTATGGCATTTGCCAGTAAAAGGATGGAATGGGAGACTCTCATGCTAAGTGAAATGAGCCAATCCCAGAAAACCCAAGGGTGAATGTTCTCTCTGACGTGCAGATGCTAACACAGGATCAGTGGGAGGAGGAGAAGAGAAGTACTTTGGATTAGACAAAGGGGAATCAAGGGAAGGGAGAGGGGATGGGAACAGGAAACACAGTGGGGTGAACCGGACCTCACGTTCCTGTGTTCACGTAGGAATACAGCACTGTGTGACTCCACATGGTGTACAACCACGAGAATGGGAAGTGACACTCCGTGCATGTATAATATGTCAAGATGCATTCTACTGTCCTCTATAACTGAAACAGAACGGATGAAAAGAACTGGCCTCAGAGACCTACACTCCATGAGGGGCAAAGACCCAGAGAATGGGGCCCTGACAAATAAAGAGCAGCTTTCAACTGGGACCCCGCATGAGCCCCAGCCTGCAGTGGGAGGGGCACGGGCTCCCCAGGGAGCCGAGTCCTGAGCTCCACATGCAGAAGGCAGACTCGCAGAGCCCAGCTGGGGCAGGCTGCCCGGCGGCACCCACCTGGAGAGAGCGAGCACCCTGGACGCAGCTCACAGCTGGAGTGATTTGTGATCTGTGAGTGGCCTGTAAGTGTGTGGCACAGGCGTGGGTGTGTGGCTGCATGTGTGTGCTGCAGGGCTGGGCACAGTGGAGGGAGGTGTCAGACCCTCAGGGTTTCCAGCTCTCTCCAGGAAGCACCGGGTGCGAGTTCTGACAAATTGGCATGCAAGGTCACACATGGTGGGGCTGGGGACAGAGAGAAGGGCAGGCAGGGCTGCCTTCTGAGCTTGCTGCTTAACCTCTCCACATCCGTACTTTGACATCTATTTCACGTTATGTTGGTGTGTGACATACTCTGCATCGATGTCGTCACATCATCCTCATTTTCCAGGGGACCCTGGCCTAAGTAAAGGCCAGTAGGACCCAATCGGTATCTAAGGAGGATGAGAAGAGAGGAGGGAGCATGCTACAAGTCATCTTGGAGGCTCCCTGGGCACGGTCAGGCCAGTGCTGGGAAGGACTTGGGTAAAACTGTGAGACTCCGGGAGCCTGCCCAGGTTACCTAGGATCCCGGCAGCACCAAGGGACCACAGAGGAAGGTGAGGCTGTCAGCCTTTCCCCGTCCTCCAGCCCAGCTGAACTCAGATCCCAGGCTTTGTGGTTTTGGTCACCAGGCAATTCGGTTGACAATCAAGTTCGAAAACCCAGGTCTGCTTGGTTCCCAGGGTGGTCCCGGGTCACCTCTGTCCAGCTCTCCTGGTCCTAGCTACAGACTCAGGTTTGGGGATCTAGCACAGAATGCAGGCCGCAGCTGTGGGGTGGGCCTGGGCACCTGCACGGACCATCCAGCTCTCAGCGATTGACTGCTGCTCAGCCCCCGTCAGACTAAATGGACTGCGCTACCCGCAGCGCAGGGGACTCGGTGTCTGGAAAGACTGGAACGTGAAGGGAAGGACGCTTGGCTGGGAAAACGGACAAGTGGCAACAAACACGAACCGTGTGACAGGCCTGGGACAGGGTTCTAGAGGTCAACCCACCGAAAGAGCGGGAGGCTCGGCTCTCAAAGGTGTGCGGTGGGAGGTGGCCAGGTGCAGGACGGGGTCCACGTGCTGCCTGGGCATTGCCAATGGTTCACAAGCAATGCCCCGTGCAAATGCACGTGCAGTGCTGGATTTCCGCACTATGCACGTCACGCGTACACGACGGGGGTTAATGCTGCGGGTGCAGCGTGAGAGGTCAATAGGAAACGTGCGTTGCTCTGTGTACATGCAATCCCGCGGTGCAGGGCATGCATGCTGCACACTGGCGGCTCTGTGCTGAGGCACTGTGCTGGCTGGAATCTCTGCAGAGTAGCACTGCCCAGAGAGCCCAAAGGAGGACACATTGGTCAGAGCTCTTGGCCATAGGCAACCTAATCTCCTTTTAGGGAAAAAAAAAAAAAAAGCCGAGTAGGTCTTACTAAATTATATTAGGTCGTTTCCAATAGCTCTGAAATGGTCAGAGAGGCGGACTGGGACACTAGCCAGTCAGGAATGTGGTCCTAACAGCATCAGCAACATCCGAAAGGTGCTCTGGTTAAGAGCCATCGATGCTGCTGCCAGCCCTGAGTGGCCTCAAACCTCGAAGCCCAGTCCCCACCCCATCTTTGCCCAAAGCCACTGGACATCCACGTGCAGACCTCAGGAGCTCAGAGGCTGAGGCACGTGGGAGATTGTGTGAGCTACAAGGAGTCGGGAAGGACTGAATTGTGGGGATCGGGGGATTGTGAGCTTCCTCTAGCCTGGGGGATTTGGTCAGTTGTGAGGCTCAGGACTGACCGGGGAGCCTCGTTTCCCTTCGGGGACTTCCATATGCCCACGGTGACAAAGGGCTTCCTTTGCAGCCCCCAAAGGGAAGGCAGGCAGAGGCCCAGGGAGGCCCAGGGAGGCCCGGCCTGGACTGACTACGGAGGGCTAAGACCTTGAGCTGCTGGAGACGGAGCCCCGGGCGGTGGTGGGACTGTGGTCCGATAACTCGCTGGAAATGCCTTAGAGACGGTGACTGTTTGCTTGCTCTCTGTAAGCATGAGTCTCATCCCCGGGCAGCGAGTGCTGAGTTGGCTGCATAAACAACGGGGCAGAAACAGGCCCTGTGAAGAGACTGTCTCTGAGGCCTGGCTCCTCCAAGTCCATGAGGACAGCACCTGGGAGCTCCCTAGAGGGCAGACGTAGGTCCTCCTGGCCTAGACCTTCTGCACCAGAACCCGAGCTTGAACCAGAACTGCAGGAACCTCCTGAGCGTGTTGGGAGGCGCTCTGAGCCGGAGTGGCCCTCCCTGCCTTGACACACCTGGGGAGGTCTTCACACCCCTGGTCCAGGTCACAGTCCACAGCAACACAATCAGCATGCCTGGGTGATCCCGCACTGACTTCAGTAAAGTCTGTCCCGGGCAGCTAGAGGGCTGCGGAACTCCTCCAGGCTCACCTACCAGGTGGGCTCACCTGGGCCCATATCTCTGTGTAGCAGCTAATTGGGATCAGCTGGTTGCCATCTCCACGGCTGATCCAGAGCCTCCAGGCTGCCCTCCGTACTCTCCATGTGCTTACCCTCTACCCCAAGGCTTCACCTTGGCCTCCTTCTTGTCCTCTGTGGCTGGCAGCCTCCAGCATTCCAAGTCAGGACCCACCCACCCACACCCACTAGCCAAGACCTGGAAAAAGTGCGGGCCCCCGAAAAAATCATCCTTCAAGTCTCTCCATGTTATCCACTGGCTGTCACCTCCCCACCTCACCTCACCTCACCCCTCCTCCATTGTCCTTCATTACAATCCTCCTTCTCCTCAACCCTCAATCTCTCTCACCTTCTCTTCTCCCGCTGTTTGTTGGGACCTTGGCAAGACCTTGAACTTGGTTGAGTCAGTCTCTGTACCTAATTTACCTGTCTTCAGCAGCCCATGGGGAGTAGGGAAAATCCCAGAATTCTGGCCCCTGGGTCCCTTTCCCATGGCCTCACACGCCTGTGACTTGGTTCCACCCTGGAAGGTGTCACTGTTCTCTGGTCCTTCACTGACCACACATGGACACCATGATTTTGCATTTTCTCCCCCTGCTTCCCTGTCCTAGCCTCCTTGTCACTTGCAGTTGACAATCCAACCCCCTTTCCACTGGGAAGGGACAGTCTGGGCACCCATCCATCATCACCTACAGTGTCCACCAACCCACTGGCCCTCTCCCCAGACGCTGCCCTCTTTCCTGTGCAGATGGACACACTCTCTGGAGCCTCCCACTGGCTGCACCTGGACTGTTCCTGGTGGGTGGCTGAGCTGTCTCTGCCCAGAGATTACAGGGACAGTTGGAGACAGATGACAGATGGCTCTGCTCTGTCTCCTGGTTGGGTCTTGTCAATGCTCAGTGCCGTGGGCCACCCTCTGTCACTTCACCTGGTGCCCTTCCCAGAACTTCTGGGCTCAGGCCTTGGACCCACCTCCTATCAAACCATTCTGACCCCTCAGAGAGTTTCTTGTGGGGCGGGGGTCTTCTTTCTGGAAACACTCCTCACTGGTCAGGGGACAGCACTCCTCTCTGGTCCCTTTGCCCTGAAGCCGTGCCTTCCCCACCCTTTGGCAGGATTGTCCAATGGTCTGTGACACAAGCCTTGTAGCCCCAAGGGCTCAGCCTCCACCTCTTCTCCCCTCCACCTGCTTCCCGGCTTTAAACCCCACCTGGAGGCTCACATGGAGAGCCCCAGCCTCACCTCTCTCTGGACTCCAGACTCCACATGTCCGACAGATACCCTGTTATGGTTTAGACAGGAGGCGTCCCCCAAAAGCAAGAGATAATGCAAGAAAGGGGGGAAACGATGGGGTTCCGAAAGCCTCCACCGAATCAGAGCACCAGTCCCCCCGAATGCATTAACTGCAGGGTGGTGCCTGTAGGCAGGTAGGGTGTGGCTGAAGGAGATAGGTGGCTGCTGGGGTGTGCCTTTGGGGTACATATCGTGTCCCTGGTGAGTCAAGCTTGGTCTCTCTGCTCTCTGATGGCACGTCCTGAGCTGTTTCCTTCACTCCACCCTTCTGCCTTGATGTTCTGCCTCGCCCCAGGCACCAGGCAATGCACTCTATCCACTGAGACCTCTGAAACCGTGAGCCCCCAATAAACTTCTCCTCCTCCAATGGCTCTTGTCAGGTCTTTTGGTCACAGCAGCCAAAAAGCTGACCAAAACAGAAACTGAAGTGGGGTCGTCGCTAGGACTAACTTGACTATTGAGAAACTTTGGGAGCTTTTCAGAAAATATAAGAGGAATTTTGGAAAATTGAGACAGGCGAGCTGGAAAACATTTAGGTTGTTTTAAGAGAAGCTGAACAGGAAATTCTGTGGACTGTAAAGACAGGGCTCATGAGGACACTATAGGAAACTGGACTAGAGGCCGCTCATGTTCTATTCTGGCCAAGAGGTGGTCTGGATTTTGCCCATGTCCTGAGACCTTCAGTGAGGCTGAATTTCTTAATCTGGTGGAAGACATTTCTAGATAACATTCAGGCAGTGGCATGGATACTGTTGGCGGCTTTTGGGCAAGTGTATGGTGATAATCAGGAGAAGAAAGAATTAAAAAACTTGCAGTGTGGCCAGAAAAGTCCACGTAGAACTGGGGCTGATGAAGTTGTGGTTGTGAATGACTTTCCAGTCACTGAAGAGATGCTAAATATCCAGGTAGGGTGTGGCTGGAGAAGGTAGGCTATTGGGGGTGTGGCCTTGGGGTTTATACTTTGTCTAACACACCCCAAACTGAATATCGGATTATATACCCCACGTGTATTCAATGCACGTGGGATACAAGTAGACAGACAACTCAAGCACAGTCTCCTCAAACCCACATGTGTGCTGACTCCCATAGATACATAAGCTTTACATATAGGTGCACATACACGTACACACACATTCATGTCAGCCTAAAAATCCCATTTCCTGAGTAATAGTGTAGAAAATATTTTGCTTTTTTTCCCTTAAATCACAACCACATTCTTTGAAGATTGGTGAACTGACGATGATCATTATTTTCAAAAACAGAAGACAAATAAAACTTTATCATGAGAATTCTTCTTTTTTTTCTTGGTACTTGGGGTGAAATGAAACCCAGGGATGCTTTACCACTAAGTTTCATCTCACCCCTTTTTTATTTTTTTAGGGTCTTGCTAAATTGCTGAGGCTGGCCTCAAACTTGCGATCCTCCTGCCTCAACCTCCTGAGTCATTGGGAGGACGGGGGTACCCCACTGCACCTGGCTGAGAATACTTCCTGAAGGTAAGAGTCCGATATTTTGATGTTCATTTTCCAGACACAGTTGTCTGCTGTCCCTGGGGGGTCCTTGGCAGCTTACCTGAAGATGGCACTCCTGTGACATGGAGGACTACTTATTGTCATAGTGGCGTCTTTCTCCCAAACATCCAAGGAAGGGTTCACTCTGCAAGGTCCTAAAGAGGGTTTCTAAAGGACGTCTGATGGCCAGAAGCCCAGAGGAAGCTCCCCCAGGGCAGGTTTGGGAGCACCCCAAAGACTGCAGTCCAGAAAGGACAAATGGCAGACGTGGATTGTGTTGTGGGGCACCGCAGTCATGGGGGGCAGGGGCAATGGAGCAGGGCAGGGTTCAGCTGGCTGCAGGATGGGTGGCAGAGGGGCCGAGACAGGGCCTGTGAGCGGCCCGGAGACCCCATGTGTGTCACAAGGATGTGATGAGCCAGAACTCAGCTGTCCTGACCAGGGTGGGAAGTCACGCTGAGATGGGGGCTGCAGAGAAGGGTGCGACCATGAGCCATGAGGTCCAGGGTGAAGGTGAAGGGTTTGGGACAGGAGTCGGGCACAAAATCTGCCAAGGGATTTCCTAGCCATGGCAGAGCTGATGACGGGATTTGATGACAAGACCCAGAGTGTCTCCCCAAAGTGCAGGAGACAGCTGGCCCCAACCGTGCCCACTCATGGGCAAAGGGATGGAGCCTTCTGTCCTCTTCCAGGCTGGAAGGGCTGCCAGGAACTGAGATCAAAGGCTTTTCAGAATGGCTCCTGCCAGGGCCAGGATGTGGTCAGTTCTGGGAGTGACCGGGCACTCCCTCCCAGGAGGAGTTTCCTCTCTGCAGAGATGCCCAAGCTTGCCAGGGTCGGGTGGTGGGCAAGGCCAGAGCTGGCCCTCTGCTGCCTCTCTGGCTGGGACGATGCATTATTAATGCTAAAAATTATACCAAAGGAAAGTGTTGTCGGACACTAGAAATCCAGCTCTTTTTTTTCAAAACGTTTCAATTTCAAGGTAATTTGACAAGATGAAGACAATGCAATCCGGAGAAACAAGCAGCTGAGAGTGAATCACACCCAGAAACCTGGGCTATCCAGCACTTTCTAAGGATGAACCTTAAAGAAAAGATGCTTGAGAAGCAAGAACATTTGAGAAGCTTGTCAAAAACAGGCTTATGATCACCTTAATCTGAGGCTTTGCTTATGGGGCTTTCTTTTCTTGATTGAGTGCACAAAATATCTCTAAGCAGCCCTGAGATACTTTGCATTAAATGTCTGGGTAGCATTCCCTTCCAAATCCCTTTGCAGAAGATAGACAAAAAACGTGTTCATCCGGGTAAGAAACTTGACCATGAAGACACCTCTTTGAGGTCACGCCACACTTTGCAGGGATTGGTGAGACGGTCCTGAGTTTAGAGGTGGAGAACAGAGACCAGGCAGTGCTCCTTCCAGAGGCCCTGGGAGATATTTAACCTCTAAATATCTGCCAATCAAACCTGACACCGGATGTCCTAGAAGAATCGAAGTTCTGCCCTCACAGGTGCCCAGTTGACAGATTTAGACAAAAGATTAAAATGTCAAGCCACCAGGGAGAATTTGTGTATGTCAATGGAGCGGCACAGCCACTTGGACCTGGGGTAGGATGTGCATGGCAGTACAGGAGGGCGTCATATATCAATTTCTTGGACCCCACCCAGCAGGGGCCCTTCCCCAGAAGCCCCGAGACATGCCCTGGCTCCTGATAGCTCTAATCGGAAAGAGAAAGCATTTTGTTCTAATTCGATCTGATCTAGGCAGCTCAAAGACCTCTGCTAGTGCTACAGCACCTCATTCATCGTTGATAAAAAATCCTTTCCAATGTCTCCTTTGTATTTTAGAAACTCAACTTATTGATAATCAGTATTGATTTTATAAAGCATTAGTCATTGTTACCGTAGAGGCTTGGACTCCGAAACTTGGATTTGATTTTGCTTTTGACTGATGACATCAGTGCCAAATGGCTTGGAGGGTCTGATGGAAAAGCCCCACCTCCCACTTCCCTGGAATAAAGCCAGGGCCTCTCCTCTCTGAGGCCCGGGTGGGAAGAGTGACAGGCAGGTGTGACACGATCAGGGTGTGACGGATCCCAGCAGACAGGCCATCTCATCTAGGACTTCAAAGCATTTTTCTCCCCCAGGCTTATTCAGGTTTATCAGAAAAAAAGTAAAAATTGTCTATATCTTTGGAGGACAACCCGAGTTTTGATATGCATGTATGTTGTGAAATGACTGAATAGGGTTAATTAAAAATCCATCACCTCATATACTTAGTATTTGTGTGTGTGTATGGCAAGAACATTTAAGATCTAATCTCATATTCGTTTTTAGGAATACAATGCGATATTAACTATACTCAGGCTGCACCAAAGATCTCCAGGTGCATGTCTCCTCTCTGGCTGCAACTCCACGTCCTGTCAAGCATCTCCCCATTTCCCCTACTCCTCATTCCCTGGCACCCTGTCTGCTTCTGTGAGATCAGCAGTTTTAGGTTCCACATGTAAGCAAAATCATATTGTATTTGTCTGTGCACCTGGAAAATTTTACTTAACATTAGGTCCTCTGGGTTCACGTGTGCTTCTACGAATGGTTTCGTAAAGTCTGAATGGACTTTACCAATATTTTCCATTTTTTTTTATCCATTCAACTGTTGATGGACACTCAGGTTGGTTCCGCACCTTGGCCACAGTGAACGTGTACAGATGTCTTTTTGAGGTACCAATTTCTTTTTCTTTATACTCAGTAGTGGTTTTGCTGGATCACACAGTAGTTCTATTTTTTTTTTTTTGAGGAAACTCCATACTGTTTTGCATAATGGATATGATATTGGAGGCAGGAACTTTTGACTCAGTGACAGTAGAAAAGAAATCGAGTCAAATGAGCTTGAATATTCTGGTAAGGCTTCAGTCGGAGCTTCAGGCCAAGGGGAAACTGGGGCTTCGGCTGCAGGGAGAGAGCAGTGACGGACGGAGGGGCCAGGCTGTTCTCTGAACAGAGGGAGATGCAAGCTTTCGTTGATTGGCTGGGGTGGGCGAGGGTCTGTAGTTCTGCCTTCGTGGGGGGCACAATTCCAAAAGATGTTTCTCCTTGCTCAAAACGAGGACCACCAGTTGGCCATGGTCAACCTCTCCTGGAGACTGAGTTACTTATGGGGCAGGTGCCAATGTTTTGTGCAAACATGGAAGGCTTGTGGCTTGCTCTGAGCCCTGTGATAGTGCTGAAGGACCTCAGGGGCTTGGATTGCGGCTCTCCCTGCTGAAGGTGCACGCGGGTGGGTAGAAGAAACCGTCAGCTCCAGTGGGCAACCAACATGCACCCAGGCAGAGAATCTAAAGCTAAGGCACCATAGGGGACAAACATAATATGAAGACAGATGCACGTAGACCTCTCACTGAAATACTTAGAACCAACAAACAAAGTCAGCAAAGTCTCAAGATACAGCCAACATACAAAAATCAGTACCATTTCTATTTACCAACATCAAATTGTCTAAAAAAAAAAAAAA
Organism: Urocitellus parryii; assembly: GCF_045843805.1. NCBI lineage: Eukaryota > Metazoa > Chordata > Mammalia > Rodentia > Sciuridae > Urocitellus > Urocitellus parryii. Next base: position 69,135,261 of record NC_135543.1, on the reverse strand, counting down.
GTTAAAAGAAATCCAATTCACAGTAGCACAAAACACTCAGGATTAAACTTTACTAAGGAAATGAAGGCGTATACACAGGAAATTCTGTACTTACAAAACATTAATAAAAGAAATTTAAAATGACCAACAAATGGGAAGAAATCCCATGTTCGTGGACTAGAATAATTTATATCGTTAAAAGTGTTCTTTTAAAGGAAGGTGTGAATTGCAAATGCTTTTGTTACTAAAATAATCATCTCCTGAGATCAAACCAGTGTGTTTCTAAAGTTCTACCCTGGAGATTTGACACAGCCTGTGCCTGTGCCTCAGGGGAAGTGAGACCCCAGGGACCCTCAGGGACCTCCAGGGATCATCTCTCCATTGCTCCTGACATTCTTTCCCCAGGTTATTCTGCAGCCAGACTGGACACCTTTGAGTGACCAGGCCACGGGGTCTGTCCCTACCAGGCCCTTGTTTGAAGGAGCCTGTGCAGCTCCAGGGGGAAAAGAAAACAGTGTGAAGAAGAAGGAAAAGTGGTCTGTGGGAAGAGGGAAGCCAGACAGAAATGAAAGTGGCGATGTTCACGTCTGTGCTTGCAGGCAGCTGTGTGACACCTGGGGGTGGGGTGACATGAGCAGGTGCCTCCAAATCACATCAGAACTGGAGTTCCGTGACCTGCAGTGTCCCCACCTCCCTGCGTCCACCCCTGTCCTCACCTGTCTGCACTGACAGCCTCCCACCTCAGCAGAGCATTCTCTCTGTCCCAAGAGAGACAGACAGATTGTATCGTGAAGGGGAAATTCAAATATGTGACTGCTCATGGCACGGAGCCATGGACCAGCAGAGCTAGCCCTCACCCTGAGAGTGTTTGGCCTTTTCCCTGGATTCTGGCAGGACAATCCAAGGATTCCATGAATCATTTATTACTGGAAGCGTCTTCCTCAGTGCCTCTGTGAGACAGGAGAGGTTGTGAGACAGGTGAGGTTGTGAGACAGGTGAGGTTGTAAGACAGGTGAGGTTGTGTGTGGCCCACCGAGGAGCAGCAGATGAAATACAAATCACACAGAGGATGGATTCTACCAAAGCACATCTTGTTGGGGGATGGCAGCATGCGTACCAGAGACGTATCCTGTGCCAGCCTTGAGTCCTGAATCCATTCCACTCCGCCTGCCAACTTATCCACCCTGTGCGGAACAGATGGCTGTGATAGGAGGGGAGTGACCAATGGTACTTTAATTGGATGGCTAAGGGAGACCTCTCTGAGGATGTGCCTAACTGTGACGATCAGCAATTGTTGGGAGGTTGAGCCAGATGAGGACAAGGTGACCAAGTGCTGCAGGTAGAAAACTGGCCAGTACAAAGATCCTGAGGTAAGGACCAGCTTGGCCTATTGGGAAAGAGTAAAAACAAACAAACAAACAACAACAACAAACACTTTGCCCAAGGTCATCAAACCAAGGTCAAGGACAGATCCTCCAAGTCTTCATTTTTTCCGGCTGCTGTAACAACCACAAACTCAGTGGCTGAAACAACACAGATTTGTTACCCCCTGGTTCTGGAGATTCAAGGTGCGATTCTGGTCGCACTGGGCTAAGATCAAAGTGTCTGCAGGGCTGGTTCCTTCTGGAAGCTCTAGGGCAGCTTCTGTCTCCCTGCAGTTTCCAGTTTCTAAAGGACGCCCCAGCCTCAGGCTCACGGCTCCTTCCTTCTCCACCCTCCCGGCCAGCAACACCAACCTCAGGTCGCATCTCGGGCGTGGTCCCTTCTGACCCCATCTTCCCTTCAAGGACCCTGTGATTACAGAGGTCTCACTCGAATAATCCAGAACAAGTGTCCCTCTTCAAGATCAGTGGTTTAGCCACTTTGACTCCATCTGCCACCTTCGCCGTGTCAGAGAGCACGTTCACAGATTCTGGGAATTGGGACGGGGACGTCTTTGTGGGGCTGATACACTGTCGTGGTCAGCTAGGTGAGGGGTTTGGGGTTTCTTCCTGCATGTGTCAGGAAGTGGTTGGAGGAATCCATGCTGGAGGTACCCTGATTCTGAGCCTTTTGGGGTGTCCTTAGCTCTGCCACAGCACCCTCCTTCAGGGGAGCAGCCTCCTGGAGTCATAGCTCCCCTGGGGCCCACCCAGAGCTGCCCACCTTGTGTTTCCCGTGAAGTGGGGAAGGAAGCTGGAGCTGCTGCTCTCTGCTGCCAACCGCTTCTGGCCAGGGTCTCTCTCTTGTTTGGCCTTGAATCTATTCCAGGGCTCTCTGAGTGGCCTAGGGGAAACCCAGCTTTAGGGGCTTTTCAAATCAGATAAAAAAAATCAAAATACCTTAGAAATGATTCTGTGAGGCCACCTTCATGTTGCAAGAGGGAAATGCCATCAGTCTGCCGTATCCGAGGGTTCTGGATCCACGCATTCAGTCAAACTTGGATTGAACATATTTGTTAAAACTTTCAACGATGCTGAACACTTTTCTTATCATTATTCTGTACCTGATAGAATAGAACAAGTATTGACATAGCATTTACATTGTATTTAGTATTATAAATAATTTATAAATTATTTAAAAAAATTTTTAGTTGTAATTGGACACAATATCTTTATTTATTTTTATGTGGTGCTGAGGATCAAACCCAGTGCCTCACACGTGGGAGGCGGGTTCCCTACGAATATGAGCTACAGCCCCAGCCCTAATTTAGAAATTATTTAAAATATGTGGGAGGATGTGTGTAGCTATATGCAATTAGTACATCATTTTATATAATGAACTTGAGTATCCATGGACTTTGGTATCTATAGAAATCCTGGAACCAATCCCCCCCCAAAATACCATGGGATGTCTGTATATAGTTTTGATATAGCCATCTTTCGTTTAAGTAACTCTTTGTCTCATTTGCCTTTTACTCAACTTAAAAGTCATCTTCAGTATTTCACTAAATTATTTAATTATTCATGTTAAGTCATATGCTTGCTGTGACCAATATCCTTGTATGATGAAGGGTTAGAAAGGAAGCAGAGACGCTGCCCTATTCAGCTGTATATAGAGTAGTGTGAAAAAAAATGTCAGAAAATGACCATAGTCATAATGAACTGTCTAAATTAGTACAAGACGGTAAAACTCATTGGTAAAATCAGAAAAATCTTTGGTTTAGGGACAAGTTTTCCCAAAACTTGAGAATCAGCTCTTTGACCCTTTGCATGTAGGTTTAGGGTAAGGATGGTTCTGCAGGGGTTGTTACAACATCTGACAACCACCATGGACCACCAAGATTAATCAGAAGCCATTTCCCACAGAAAGTGGCTTTGCATGACCTCCCGTTAGATATTTTTTTTGCTAGTTAATATCTCTTCATTGTTTTCAAGAGTGGAAGGTATTGTGGCAGCTTTCAGAACACCTGGAATCATTGATAACGTGTATTCATCAAGTGTCATAATAGAATGGTCTCTCAGGAGGCTCATTAAAACAGGTCTGTGAAGATCATAGGCCAACTAGCAGGGCAGCAGAGAGTCTGTGGACTTGGCTCCCCAAGACCCCAGCTAGGAGTGGGTGGACCAGCCACAGGGCTCTCCACGTCAGATTGTTGTGACTGTTGTGATGCCTCGTAGACGCCCCCCTGCAGGAAGGAGCTCTGGGGCTGAGGTTCTGGATTCTGGCTTATCCTCCTGTGGTGGAAGGGGAAAGGGCAAGAATGCACCCGAGAGACAGCAAGAGATCAACCCTGAAGACCCAGGTCCTCTTAAAAGAGGCCTTAACTCATTCACGAGGGCAGAGGTCTCGTGACCTAAGGAGTGCCCCCTCAGCCCGCTTCTCAGCACGATGGCTTTAGGGATTAGTTTCCAACACAAGCTCTGCAGCAGACACACTTAAACCACACTCAGCTGTATCTCTAAAGCAGAAGGTTTCGCTCTTTCTTCTTTTTTCCCACACTGTAACCCAGACCTGGGAACTTGAGGGAAGGATCTAGTAGTTTGCATTTTAAAACGTTGTCTAAGGGATTCTGATGCCTGAGAACTAGTGCAAAGAGGGCTATTCAACTTTAGCACAATACAGATGGGCTGAGGCAGAATCCAGCTCATGATTATTAATACCAGGGTAATTCCTCTCCACGGTCATTCTGAAACTAAGGGAAAATTAAAATAAGCCCTCTTGCTTTCCGGGCTGTTAGATGACTTTCTTTTTTAAACCACTTATTTTAGAGGTTACATAGATAGACAACAGATTATAAGTTTCCCACTAGCTTTGCTAAAGATAGTACCTCCAATGTGTGGGTCACGATGATATCTGTTGCCTGGGTACTTTTCAGAGATGTCGGGTCGAGGCCACTTTGTCATGAACCACTGACTCTTCACCTAGGCCTGTTTGAATATCCAATGGGTGAGCTTTTCTTTTCTTTTTTTAAGAGAAAGAGAGAGAATTTTAATATGTATTTATTTTTTAGTTCTCCGCGGACACAACATCTTTGTTGGTATGTGGTGCTGAGGATCGAACCCGGGCCACACGCACGCCAGGCGAGCATGCTACTGCTTGAGCCACATCCCCAGCCCAATGGGTGAGCTTTTCACTTCAAGAGGCTCAGACTCCACCCTCAGATCATGCTAATGAAGATCAGATCATGCTAACGATCATGCTAATGAAGCCATTTTCTCAACATGTGTCCCATGAAGATTGATTTCACATGTGCAGATCACCTACCACTTCTCCCTCAGTCACCTTTCCACCCTGCTTCTTTGGCCCCTGGATATCTCTAAACCCTGTCCTCACAGAGGTGGGTTTAGACTTAGGTCTTCCACCTTTGCGCTTAGCTGCCTTGCAAATAAACTCACTCTTTTTGCAAAACTCATTGTCTCAGTGATGGGCCTACTGTACTGTGGGCAAAAGGGGGCTGCTTTAGTAGCAATCCTGATAACCTTGTTCCAGGCAACCTGGAAGGAATTCCTCTACCTGTCTCATTAAAAAATGACACTTTTCCTGCCAAAGACTTTCTCCCATTTTCTCATTCAAGGTCAAGTTATATGTTTCTCCTTTCAGCAACCTGGGGTCCTTCTCTGACCGGGGACCCTGGAGAGCAAGGACAGGGCCTCACTTCATGGGCCAGGGATCTAGGAGACGTACAGTAATGTTTGCTGAACACCATTGATGGTAACACTGCTGAGATTCCAGCCAGAGAAACAGGCCATGAATCCATCAGCCAGAGTAGATCAGAGTTCTCCAGAGAAGCAGAGCCTATGGGTGTGTGTGTGCAGAGAGAGATTTATTTATTTTAAGGAATTGGCTCATGCAAAATCTGTAGAGCAGCCTGGAGAGCAAGGGAAGGGTTGAGGAGCTGGTTCTGGGGTTCAAGTCTGTTTAATTTCCTGCTCCAGAGAATCAGTATTTTCCCCCACATTTCACCTGACTAGAAGAGGCCCTCCCACATGATAGATCCTGCTTTATTCGGAGCCCTTTGACTCAAATTCTAATCACATCTTAAAACACAAAAAGAAACAATTTCACAGCAGGTGTTTGACTAAACTTCTGGGCACCACAGCCGAGCCAAGGGACCATCACACCAGTGGCACCATGGGGCTGGGGCTGTGGCTCTGCGGTAGAGTGCTCACCTCACATGTGCAGGACCCTGGGTTCGATCCTCAGCACCACATAAAAATAACTAAGTGGTGGTGTGTGCAGCTACAACTAAAAAATAAAAATTAAAAAAAAACCAACAGTGGTACCATAGGAGCTTAGGAAGCCCTAGAAAGAGCCAGGTGGCTGGAGTTGGATGCAGGCGTGTCTGCTCAGGGGCACACAGATGCACACTCCCATGAAGGCACACACACATATGCTTATGTACACCTGTGGCAGTGACCACCCAGGTGCGTTCTTGGAGGTACAGTTATTGAACTTAGGTCAAGATCTGAGCCGTTCTCCAAACCTGCAGTTCTTCGTGTAACACAAAAGCAAGTCAAAAGCCACAGAGCACTTTGTCTAGGACCTAAAGCTCAAGTCATAATTCATGGTTTATGGACTTTTGCCTGGTTGGCCCTCCTAATCACCTAATGGCTATCCAGGCAAATAGTCCTTCCTTAGGAGGCGTTGGAATTTCAGTCTGTACAGTGAATCAAGCCATGTTGGCCACCCCTAACTAGTCCCACTCCTTCCTTTATCACCTTATGGCACTTACCCCACCCAAAATATCCTAAATAGTCGGTGTGGTTATGAGGAATTTAAATTCAGAATTCTGACCTTCAGAGAACTTCGACCCAGCTCTCACCATCCTTAAAAATGATCAGAGATAGAGCATTAAATACTTTGGTTTCTCATTGGAACCATCTCACCAGCGTGTTTTTTTCCTGCAAGCCAATATTAGAAACGTTTTAGCTTCCTGGGTTTTAAATTCCTGAAGCTTTGGAATTCTTTCAAACTCATAAAGACAATAAGGACATCTGAGTGAAATTTAAAAAAAATGATTTGTCTCATTTGCCTCTGAGATGTGTTTGCACAAAAAAAGAGTGTTTCACAGGCATGTTCTTTTTGAAAGACTCGATAATGTCTTTCAAAAGTAATGTGCCTGTGGGCCCAGTGGATTGTAACTGCAAGATGCACCAAGCACAGAAGGGAGCAGCCAGTGCCAGGCAGGGGCCAGGAGAGCCCTGGGAACTTTGTCGGGAGGTACTGGGGGACCTGGCATCTGTGAGCAGAGTTGAAGTCATAGGACAGTCTGCTGAGTGGGCAGGGAGAACCCCAGCTCCTGAGATGGCTTGAGAAGATGCTACTGTCAATTCCAGGCCAGTGATGCACAAAGCTAAGGTGAGCAGACGATTTTGTTCTTGGCTGCTGTCATCAAAGTTCAAAGGGATGGGTGATTTCAAGGTCATTGGAACATTTTGGTTGAGGGTGATGGAGGCGAGGCTGCAGGGTCTTGCGGTGGAGAAAGGTGGGTGGGAAAGAGCCCGACTGGGTGCCGACCACATGTGAAAGTTCTCTGCTTCTAGCTGAGCCGCCAGGAAGGTGGCTGGGAGGGGCCTCCTTAATGACCCAGCAATTGTTCAGACAAACCACATCACAATCCAGTTTGCACGTCTGAAAGTGAAAGTCACACCTTCATTTCCTCTTTGAAAATATCATAAAAACAGATTAGATGCACCTGAAAAGAAACGAGAGCTTTTCAGGCAGGTGGCTTAAATTTAGAGAGTATTTTAAGGCACAGTAACATTCTGGGGGGCGGGGGGAGAGGCAAAAGAATCCCTTAATAAGCATTTTTTAGCAAGAGCACACTCACGAGCATGCCCAAATGTTGGCCAGGTGTGTGTGGAATATGAAAGTCAGAACTCGATTTTTCTTGGAGAATTCACGCCCAAACTAAAATAAATACGATTCATTTTTGAGGATTTTGTTTGTGTTGCAAAGAGCCATGACTAAGACCCTGATTCTCTGCCTCATGCATGGGGCCACATCTCCAGGCATCTCCGGAACATGGGGAGGGGAGGTGACCAGCACTTTGACACGTGTAGGTGAAGCTAGCAAGGGACTCCAGGGTCTTGTGTTGTCACGTACTGGAGCACCAAGGGTAAAAGTCTCTCTTCTGGGACCCTTCTCTCCCATCCTTGAAGTCCCCCATCAATGTAGCCATTGTCCATTAGTTGAGTCTTAAACTGTGCCTGAGACTCCAGGGTCAGACTCTGGATGCTGAATAATAACCTGCTGGTACTGGAGGTGGGGGAAAAGCCCAAAACCTCTCAGGTCCTTTTGGATGCTCTAATCTGTCACATTACAGCTGTCACATTTACAGGAATGACATCTCCCAGCTGACCAGGAATTTTTTGTGCCAGGTTCCGCTCAGAACAGGATTGATAGTGTCAGCATCCCCACAGAATCTTCCCCACTTAAAAAAAAAAACAAAAACTGGTTTCCCTTCTATAAACTCAAAGATGTCCCTCTGGCAAGCAGCATTTTATATGGATGCTAATGTTTCCCACTGAATTCTATTTTCCTGTTCCCAAGCCCTTAATCCTGAGATAATATCATAGCCGCAGATGAGGCTTGATCTAGAACAGTTGCTTTGAGAGCATTAAAACCTTCCCAGGCATTATTTTGGACAAACTGAGCCTGGCAGGCATGAACCAAAATCAGATGAGATCAACCAGCACGACTCTTCTGCCATAAAAGAAGAAGGTGACTTTCAAATGCTAGAAGAAGTAGACAGAAAAATTCACTCAATCCAATGGAAAAAAAGAGTTCCAATAAGCAGAGATGTGACTAGTGACTGACTCCTGCCACCCCCCACCATGGTGGGCACGCACACGTGCAGGCACACCCACACACATGCGGGCACATGAGCATGCACACACATACACATGCGTGTTCACGGATGCACACCCAGGTATGCACACATCTTATGACCACACTCCCGCCATTCTCTTTGTCTATCTTCTCCTTTGGGGGTTCAGGCCCTACGGGATGATGTGGGTGGCTGCGTCTCCAGAATGATTTTATATGCAGGAAAAACCATTCACTCCTGACCTCCTGCCCCTTTCCTTTCCTGTGCTGACCAGTGCTGGAATTAGGTGCTCACCTGCTTCCACATGAAGCAAGACTTCCATTCTTTGTTAAGAAGCCCCGAATCTCTGAGAGTCCTTGGATCCTGGTACGTAGCCATTTTTCAAATTCCCTCCTGAAAGCACCTGGCTGAGCTCCAGGGAGATTCAGGTGGCAGGTGAGCGTGAGAGCCGTGAGCAAGCCCTGGCTTCCTCACCCACGATACACCCGGGAAGCCTGTTGAAAAACTAATCTGCAAAAACCACATGGCTTAGCGATTCTCCTCTGGGGGCTGCGCCGTGAAGAAAGTCTACAATCAGGTGGGAGGTATGCACAGGTGGATTCATGGCAGAAATTTTTAACCGCAAAAAGTTAGAAATGAGTCAACTGTTTTTCAGTGGGAGATTTGATAAATAAACGGTAATATATTCATAAAGAAATAACAGAGTGACTGAGATTTACCTGTATCGACGTGGATATATCTCCCACATAAGATGCTCAAGGACAAAAGCAACTAGCAAAGGAATACCTGTGCGACGGTACAGCATTTAAAGACAAAGCAAACATGAAAGAGTCATGCAACCATGTCATGCGCGTGCCACGTGAGGAATGGGTGGAATGAGTGACGCTGCCCTGGGGACAGCAGCAGCCTCTGCAGAGTTGGGTGGGAGATGGTGATGTGGAGGGTGGAGATCGTGATGCCAAGGGTGGAATGCACATGCGTATTAGTCTCATTGCCCCTGATGTCATTTTTGCATTTCTGGAATATTTCATATATAAATATGTGCAGTTGTGTTGTTATACAGGTATAAATGCTAACTAGAATGGATAAAAAGAATCAAAAGTCCTAACAGGGAAAGTGTGCTTTGAATATTAATTTTTCTATGCAGGTCGTGAATGTTCAATCAATAAAATGCTTGTATCCTGGGGGAAGAGAGCTCACCCGTCACACTGCTGGAGTGGCCAGGTGACGGTGGGCATTAGGATGATATTTGCTGTCAGCAAAGCCTTTTCTAAGAATCCAGGCGGTGAAGCCGGGGGGATCCCGCCTCCAGTCAGCCTGTTTTTACTCCCTGTGTCACGTCTGCACGATCAGGATTCCCAGCCAATGTGGAAATACCCTGGGCTGGGGGTGGCTCTACCAACCAGGAAGGTGCTCACCTGGGCGCTGTGTTGCTGAGTCACCTGGCAGGTGGGCTTGGCTATTTTCCAGGGTGGTCCAAACCTCCCTGGATGCCTCTTCTCCCCTCAGGGTGATCCCTCTGCTCACCGCCAGGAATTCCGTGGGCAGCTGCCCAGGTGGTTCTCACGAGGAGCAGCAAGGTGTGTTTGCTGAGCTCACTGTGGCTGATCCGGAGGTCCTTGAGGGACTGTGTTTGAATCTCAGACCACAATCAAACCCTTCAGAAGCTTTTCATACCACTTGAAGTTCTCCTCCCATCCCTCTACTCCCTGCTTTTCTTGAACAAGCACAGCCTCACTGAAGACATCTGTGGACAGAATTCTGTGCCCACGGGTCTGTTGCATCCTCTACCAAACCATCTAAAGGTTCCACACAGGGTTCCTTTATTTTTCCTTTGGAACATATTATTGCGTATCAGCAGCTTTTGTTTGGTCATGTGGGATTCTATTTGTGCCTGCAATCTGTCACCAGACACAACTTTGTTTTACTTTTGTATGTTCTCACAGGAAATAAACATCAAGATATCAAGGATCAGCTGATGATGGATTTCTGTCGCAGTGCCCCCGGACCATCATGTGCCAATGATCCCACGTGACTGGATATGGAGGGCAGCGTGCATTGGCCTCCTCCAGGCTTGGGCACAGAGAGCCCCACCCCACGCCAAAAGGAATGTTGGGGTGAGGCTGGGGTGGGGGTGGGAGGCTACTCACTGTCTCAGGCCCAGAGCCACTCACAGTGAAAATCGAGCTTAGTTGATCAACAAAAATACATGTGAAGCAGCCGAGAGGATGTATTGGTTTCTTTTTCGGGTAATTTCAACAAAACATAAGTTCTTTACCACAGTCCCACAGTTTTTCTGCCCGTCCCTTTGTTGTACCTCTTGTCATGACCTACATTAACTTTTCTCTTTGACTTCGACAGTTATCCCGTGGGCTTAATTGTCTCTGCCAAGAACTATGGTCAATCACTTGCTTGAAAACCACTTACTGATTATTCTGTGACAACTTTGAGGGCTACAATGATGCTTCAGATACTGACATCACTAGGATTAGAGTCAGGATCAGAGTAAGTATCATGGGAAGAAAGCAGGGATTGGTGGGAATTCCAGTGAGAAGAATCCCAATGAGCAATTTGTCTTTAGGTTAGGGGAAACTGAAGCATACAGTTGGAACCATAAATGCAGTTGATTGCAGAGTAGGTGAATGGTTGGGCCAAGAGTCCCCAAACTGAATGGAGTTGCCAGTACTTGTGTCATACAAAGAACTTCAACTTCTTTCGGTTGGCTGGGGGTCCCCATGTCTATATTGATCCAGGGCTCGGTCAGGAAAACATTAGGATTTTACTTCTTCAGGTTGTCTTTTTATTGTTTGTCTTCTCATGTTGGTCGTCCTACTGAGATATGTTATGTGCATGATAAAAGAATCACAGAAATAGGAACAAGCAATGATGAGATAGAAAATGAGGACAAGTTCTAAGATTTTATTTGTGTGCTGAGTACTCCGCCTTTTAGAGACATGATTTTTAAAAGCTTTGAGGGAAAATTGAAAGTTAAATCCCATACTCTCATCCTTCTCTAGACAGAAGTCCAGAAGCTGAGGAGTCTCAAGGAAGATATGTCTTAGTCTGTGTTCTGCTGCTATAACAGAATACCCAAGACTAGGTTATTTATAGTGAACAGAAATTTGGTCCAGAAAGCTAGGAAGTCCAAGAACATGTTGCAACCTGCTTTTTCTGTTTAATAACATGTTAGCTATTTGTTTCCAAGTGGTTTTGTGTTCTCTAATATCATTTTTTAAATTCTGGTAAAATACACATCACATAAAATGTATGATTTTAACCATTTATAAATGTTTAGGTCAGTTGCATTCAGCTGTATTCACATTGTGCAATCTCACACCTCCAGAACACATCTCATCGTCAAATCTGAAACTCTGTACATGTTAAACAACTCTTCTCCCCCAGCCCTTAGTAACCTCTACTCTACTTTTTCTCTTCATGAACTTTAGATACCTCATGGAAGTGGGTCACGCAATATTTTCCCTTCCATGACTGGCTTATTTCACTTAACATCGTGTCTTCAAGGTTAAAAAATTCGAACATGTGTCAGGATTTTCTTCCATTGGAAGGCTAATGTTTTATTCTAGTTCAATATATTTTTAAATGATTTACAGTGTTTTCTTTTGCAAATGGTTTATTTAGCTCAAGCTTTATTCTTAGATGGTTGGTTTATTTCCATTTTTGTCTTTTCATATACAACACAGTGGTGAAGGTCTTCGTAGCTAAATATTTGTGCAGATAGATGACAGTGGAATTGCTGAGTCACAGAATGGAGCCACACTCTAAGTAACCTCATGAGGTTCTGGCCTTTCACTTTGATGAAGTTCCCTTCCAGCCCACCAGCACCAGCGGGTCTCTCATACCTGAAATTCCACCTCTAACAATTTGTCCTGTTCTAAACAGCTCTTCTGTTATAGTTATGACCTTTCTGAAGGAAAAAAAAATATTCAAATGGCACCATTTTGGAGGACTGAACTAACATGTCCATTCTGTTTCCTTACTGAGAGAAGGGATTTAGGATAGGGAGGGAAAAAAGCAACGTTTTCTGGGTCTATTATGTGTGACCAGACCTTTTTATGCTGTTTCCTTGATAGCATCTCACTCTCTAGCCTTTGAGTCAACCTTTTTGAAGTTTAATTTTTTGTTCTGAGATGATTTTAGATTTTCAGAGGAGTTGTAAATATAGAGCAGAGATTTTCTCTCTTCACTCCGTTCCCTCTAATGTTAAAATCTTGCATAACCATGTTCCTTTCTCCCCAGAAAACCTCACTGGCACTAGACTGTCAACCAAGCCGCAGCCTGTCCGGGTGTCACAAGTGTTTCCTTGAATGTCTTTCTGTCTGTCCCAGGATACAAAATCAGGAAAGTGCACTGTGTTCAGTCACGATGACTTCTTAGTCCCCTTGGGTGTGTGACAATTTCTCTTCTTTCATTATGGTTTTAAAGAGAACGGGTCAGGTATTTTGGAGATTGTCCCTCGGTTTGGGTTTGTGTGATACTTTCTCAGGGTTGCCCTGGGATTATGAATCCCAGGGAGAATGTGGCGGAAGTGGAGTGTCTTCACCTTCTGGGAGTGGATCAAAGAATTTGTGGACTTAAGTTTAAACAAAGCAAAACAAAACAAACCACAGTGATTGTTTTGTTTTTTCTGGGGGGTAGGTATATTGAATCTATGCCAATCTTCTGTCTCTCCCTCGAGCCCCACCAGAGCATCGTGACGGGACTCACCTGCAGCAATTCACTGTGCTGTTCTCATGGAGATAGTCATTCCCTCATTCCTTCCATGTTTATTATTTGGAATTTTTAAGGGAAGTTTGTTCTTCTCATTTATTTATTTTTTCAATCCTTTATTTATATCACTATGTACTTGCAAGTATTTATTTTATTCTCTGGGTTGCCATCGAATGCTCTCCCTATTTATCTTGTTGCTCAATTTGTCCCAGATCTGGGCCATTGGAAAGTTTTTCAGGTTGGCTGCTGTGTGCTTTCAACATGCCTCCAACTGGTTATTTTTTTTAAAAAAATTCTTTCTTGAATATGTTCTTGATTTCTGGCACTACCAATGGTTCCTGCTCATCTTGTATCCTCCTTACTCCTGTCCTGGAATCAGCCAAATCAGGAAAGTACATTGCATTTAGCGATGATGGCTTCTTAGTCCCCTTGGGTCTGTGACCAGGGATTGTGGAAGTAAGATCTGGGTGCTGATGTCCGCCTGCTCTTGGGCTGCCATGCTTCCCGACCCTCTTGGGTAACAGAGCTATGGCCTTTAACTCAACCTTTTTGTGAGAAGACTCCTCTGTTTGTGGTAGAGCTATGTCCCAGGGAACCCCACCATAAGATGACAATATCATAGGAAATCATGCATTGAATGCACCCGACCTATGGAACGTCACTGTGTTGCTTAGCAACACCATTCACTGTGGAGAATCAGTGGTCCACCCTGATGTTCTCATGATGACCGGGGGCTGGGGATCCTACCACACACCCCCGGTCTGGAGAAAGATCAAAGTTAAAATTCCAAGTAGAGTTTCCACTGATTCTATTGCTTTTGCATCAATACAAAGTTGAAAAAAATCTAAGCTGTATTTGTGTGTGCATAGTCCCCAGTGTTTTTATGTGGGTGTCTGTCTATTCCTACCTACAGTGAAATGAAAGTTCATACCCTCCTCTACAGCTTTACCTCAACATAGTCTACCCTTAGTCTAGATCTAGAATACGAAATGTAATTATATGCGATTTTTTGATGTATACAAGTGGTGTTTCTCACAAATCCTCTTGTTTCACATTTGTTTTTCTAAAGTCAAGAAAACACCAAACCACAACAAAAACTTGCATGTATGTTGGAGGGTAGCAGATACGAGCTTTAGACCGCCGACTCGGGTAGGCAAAACATGTTCATTTCTTTATTTTTCTTGAAATAGGACTCTACATCTTTATACATTCAGGATAGGAGAGAATTGATTTCAGGCCATCTTGCAGCCTCCTGTTCTCCCAGGATAAACCCCATGGGAGGTTCATGGGATGGAAGGTCTGTGAAGCTGAGATCCACCCAGAGGCTGCGGGCTTGCTCACACTCCAGGCGAGTGGGGCCAGCTCTCTGCTCCCATGCCCCAGGTGGGAGAAGAACTGGAGCCAAGGCTGAGAGCTGCAGGGATAGGGGCTTATCTTCCATCCCTCCCTGGTGTCACTTCTCCTCGGGGCCCTTCTTTGTATTGTTCATCCCCTCCCCAAGCTACTTATTTGTTCAGACTCTGAAAAATCTCTCCCTTTCCTCTTGTTGCCCACAGAATCTCTGAAAACTCTTGAAGGCACACAGGCCTCAGGACCAGAAAAGAAGAATCTATGCCCTGCTATTACCCTGTCTCGGTTAGTTTTCTTTTTGTATTTTCTTGGTGGTGCTGGGGCTAAAACCCAGGGCCTTGTGCATACGAGGCAAGCACTCTACCAGCTGAGCTATGTCCCTAGCCCTCTAGTTGGTTAGTTTAAATGTTCATCAGTTTTGGTGGAGGTGGTTGTACTGTGCTCTGCCTCCCTGAGTTGGATAACATGGGTGGTGCAGGGCCACAGGGCAAGGAGCTACAAGGCAGGAGAATCCCCCAATAAAGAGTATTCCTGGAGACGCCCCCAGGTCTTGACAGAGGGTCCTCGCTCCCACCCCGAAGTCTCCACCAGTGCTAACTGTTGAGACTAATTGTCCTAGAAGAGGAACCTGTGGTGGCTTGGTGGACCATTCTCTTTCTGACAAGGGAAATTCCTTACTGTTTTCTGGATTTAGTCTCCATTCAGCTGTCCTTAGAAGCTGCCTAAAGGGACAGGTGTACAGGGGACCCTTATCTGAGATCCCTGGTCCCCGATGGGTTGCAGCCAAAGTTCTTTTCTTTGGCTGATAAACATTATGTATGTTCACCATAAGAATTACAAGAGTTATGGTGAGAAATTTAAAATTCTTTATTGTTTAACTACCCCAAGAATGGTAACATATTTGGGGATTTCTTTCCCATAAAACTGACCAAGAGCTGGGAGGGAGTGGTTCCAGCTCCTCTCAGGTACCACCTTGCCTGCATGTGAATTCTACGTCTGCAACCCTGAACTGGGTGGTCTTAGGTGATTTTCCTATTTCTTTTTTAAAAAAATATATAGTTTTTAGAGGTAGATGGACACCATTCCTTTATTTTATTTTTTTATGCAGTGCTGAGGATCAAACCCAGCGCCTTACATGCGCGAGGCAGGCGCTCTGCCACTGAGCCACAGCCTCAGTCCCTAATTTTCCTGTCACCGTGGATCGTCTTAGTGTGCCAAATAAATAAATACACTTTGTATCAGTTTTCTCAGGCTGCTGTAACAAAGCACAACTACATACAATTGAGTAGCTTGAAAGAACAGAAATATGGTAGCTCAGAGTTCTGGAATCCACAAGCCTCAACTCCGGGTACTGGAGGTTCTGGAGAGGATGCTCCCAGCCTCCGCCAGCTTCTGGCGTCTCCAGCATTCCCTGGCTTGCCTCACCTTGGAGACCATCACTCTCACCTCTGCCTCCATCTCCACAAGGCATTTCTCCTATGAATCTGCATCCACATTTCCCTCTTCTTATAAGGAAGTCAGTCCCTGGATTGGAGTCCCCAACCCTGATCCATTATGGCCTCGTCTTAACCCCATTGCACCTGCAAAGACCCCTTTTCCAAATAAGCTCAGGACTAGAATTTGGATGTGACTAGTCCCCTAGTTTCATGTGCTGGGAGCTTGGTCTCCAGGGTGGTGACATGAAGGTGGTTGGACCTTTAGGGAGTGGAGCCTAGTGAGAGGTGACTGGGTCATGGGACTCCAGCTCACGAGTGGATTAATGCTGTCTCATAGCAGTGGTCACCTGGGATTGGACTGGTTCCCTGAGAGCAGGTCATTATAAAGTAAAGCAATTCTACTCATGGTCACTTCCCTCTCTACTTCTCTGCCATATTGGGATGCAACCAGGGGTTCATTCCTTGTTTCCAAAACCATGTTGTTTGGCCTTCCAGATACCTGAATAGTGAGCCAAATAAACCTCTTTTCTTTATACACTACCCAGTGTCATGTATTTTGTTATAGCAACACAAAATGGATAAAGACAGTCATAGTCAAAGGTTCTAGGTGGTGAGAGACTGTCCAACCCAGTATATACCCCCACCACATAGTTGTAGCAGGAATCAATGAGATACTATTTCCAAAACACAGCATTGTGCATGGTAGGACATAGGGTAGATTCTCAGAAAATGGCAATTTTTATTAGTATTCCAGTTAAATCTATCTATCTATCTATCTATCTATCTATCTATCTATCATCTCTATTGCCATAGATACAGATACAGATGTAGATATACAAATAGATACACACATATAACTAAATTTACATAAAGCTTATTCTGGAGGTTTGGTGTGAATTGGAACCTAAGATACTTATGTAGGTGTACATTGTAAAATATAAATTAGTGTGTGTGGCATGAAGCCTTTACTTTGCTTATTAGAATGGTCGTTTTCCCCTTATTCCTTTAAAAGGTGATATACTATATTAAACACATGGCTTTTCTAAGGCTACTGTGCTCAGGCGTGTGGATGCAGGACTGCAGAACTAACCACCCCTTGCAGGCTAATGGTTAAGGTGACCTGACTCTTCCCAGGTGTCAGTGCATCTGTAAGGAACCCCCGATATGGAACCCACCTGGGTCCCTGCCTGGGAGGCACGGTTCTGTCTTCAGCCCTCCAGAAGGGGCAGCAGCACCCCTGGTGCTTCTGTGCCTTGATTCTGTGAGCTCTGATTCTGTTGGAGCTTTCGGTGCTGGGGATCAATCCCAGGGCCCCATGCATGCCAGGCAAATGTTCTACCACTGGACACGCCCCCCCAGCCCTCCTGGTGCTGTGGGTTTCCACTCCACATGACTCTGCTTCACACAAAAGTTTAGACTCCCCCCACTTCTCCAGGATAAGCTAAAGGTCTTCCATGGGGCTTGATGGCTACCATTCGTACCAGTCGGTACAGGGAGTTCCTGGAAGCAGGATTGCATCCCCAGAGTTTGGATTACTGGAAGGAAGCAATGTCCCTTCTATAAATGTGAGCCTTTTCCTAAAATAAGGCCACTACTCACTGATTCTAGTTATAGCAGGTGGAACTTACCATCATCACAAGCAGGATGATTTAAAGGAAAACAAATTCCCAGTCCTTGGCTAAGAACTTTTTACTAAATTTAACTGTGATCTAGACTCTGTGAGCATAGCAGCAGCATTGGATGTCTCAAATTAAGCTTTGTACTAGATGCTATTTTTTTTTTCTTGGTCATAAATTTAGGATAAGATGCTCCAAGCTGCCTTGGGGCTCAGAAGTTGGGTCCTGGTGCTGCCCAACCCCCTCGACTGCTGAGCAGGAGCCCAGAGGGCACGGACAGACAGCTCCCTGGGTCTCGCACTGCCCCTGCCAACCAGACCAGGAAAGGGCAGGATCTCTGGACATGCCTGCCCAGCTGCCTGCACCCAGGCTCAGAGGCCCACACTGGAGAATCTTCTGGAGAGGCGTGGAGCTTGCCATCCTCTTCCAGTTCTGCACAGACTGGCAACGAGAGCACAAGTTACACCGTGCTCGTTTTCTATCCCCCCCACCCCGTCCCCCCATCAGATTTAAAAAGGCTAGTGGTGATTTCCGGAATGATGGAGGAAGGAACTCCACAGACCCTCTCTCCAACAAGGCAACCCTGTCACTGGTGATATCACTCAAACAATAATTTAAAGTCTCTTGAAATTGCTCTAAGATCATCCAGCACCTGGATAAACATTCAAATAAGAAAAACATACTCATTCTTAATTAGAACAGGGAGAATCTGAGGTCCACAAGTCACAGCCTGCTCCCACAACCTTTACCCAGGCCCCAGAAACCAAGACATCAGGGGTTCCCTCTCCCCAGATCCTCGTCTGGGCTGACAGTTCCACTCTGGGGTGGGCAGGCCGCAGGGTCTCTCATCCATCCCCCAGCCCTGTGCTGCAGACAGGATTCCAAGCAGGTACAGCAGAGAGGAGCAGGTCTCTCTTCCCCCACGCAGCCACCACGGGGAGGGTAGAAGCTCTGCTCCAAGGGCGGTGGGCTGTGTGCATGGGCCCTGATAATTCCCTGCCCTCATTCACGTAGAAGGTAGAATGGCCATGCAGGAGGGTCCAACAGAGAGGACCAGGGACTGCACGCCCCCCACCCTAGGGCTCACTTATTAGTGAGGGTGGCACATGCAGAGAAGTGGGTCCCCCTGCTCTGTGCAGTAATGCAGGGGTTCTTTCTGAGAGCCGGGAGGAGGGGAGGGGAGGGGGAGGGGAGAGGGGGAGGGGAGGGGGAGAGGAGGGGGGAAGGGGAGGGGAGGGGGGAGGGGAGGGGGAAGGGAGGGGGAGGGGGAGGCAGACCACAGGGTTGTCCCACACCCGCCTGGGGAGAACTGTCTTGATTCTTTTATTTAAATAGGAAAACAGACTGTGTTGTATTTTGTTTATTTTTTAAATTTTAATTTGTTATATATGACAACGGAATGCATTACAATTCATGTTACACATATAAAGCACAGTTTTTCATATCTCTAGTTTTACACAAAGTAGAGTCACACCCTTCATGTCTTCATACAGGTACTTAGGGTAATGGTGACCCTGGGGTTGTGGCTCAGTGGTAGGGCACTCACCTAGCAAGTGCGAGGCCCTGGGTTTGATCCTCAGCATCACATAAAAATAAATAAATAAAGGTATTGTGTCCAACTACAACTGAAAAATAAATATTAAAAGAAACTGTCTTGATTTAGAACAGAAAGTATCCATGCCTGATGGTGTTAGGGTAAACAGCTCACGTGTGGGTAAGTGGAAAGAACTTAAGGGATGTGGATAAGTCCAAGACACAGGAAAATGAACAGAACCCCAGAAAAATATGGGGCACCCTATATCAATATGATATGTCAGTATTAAAAGGATGGCCAAAAGGAGAGAGGGGGAGAAAATATATTTTCACAAATCATGCTGAAAGTATTCCACATCTGATGTGAAGCATTTCTGCGTGTCCCACCAGGGTGACCAACCCCAAGTACAATCCACCAAGAGACCCACACGCCGTGGCTGAAATGCTGAGAGGTGGAAACAAAGAAAAAAACAGCCAGAGAAAAAATGAGTCACAAGTATAAAGGAACCCAAGCAAGATCTGCAGCTGACCTTCAGCAGGGACAATGGTGGCAGCAGCAGCGGCAGAACAGTCTCAAGTGCTGAAAACAGCAACAACAGCAAACCAGCGACTGTCCCCCCAGAACCTCAGAGCCCTTCAGAGATGAAGGAAAAACCCCTGATGAGAAAGTTGAAGGACTCATAGTTTAAAGACCCGTCTTACAAGAAATGGTAAAAGAGGGTTCTCTGATGGAAACCCAGAGACACCAGATGATAATTCAAATCCATGTGAATCAACAGTGCACCTTTAGAAATAATGGTGCGGGTACTTAAAAATGACAGTCAAATGTCTTTTTGCTTCTCCTTCCTTCCCTTAATCGATTTGAAAAGTGATTCTATCTATCTATCTAGTTGTTTGAGGTCAGCCTCAACCACTTAGTGAGACCCTGTCTAAAAAAGGGGGTGGGGCTGGAGATGTAGCTCAGTGATAAAATGGTCCTGGGTATAAACCGCAGTACCAAAAATTGAAAATAAAAATAAAACACCAAAAAAAAAACAACAACAGAAAAGCCGTAGGAGAGGGAGAATGACTACACATATCACAAAAAAATAGACTTTAAAACAAACACAAAGAGAAGGGAAAATGCATGGAAAGGGAAGGTGATCCTCAGGGTTATACAAAATTACATACAAGAGGAGAAGTGAGGGGAAAGGGAAGAATAATACAAGTGGAAGAAGTGTTTTACAGTAAAGGGGGTTGAGAGAGAAGAGGGGAGGGGAGGGGAGGGGAGGGGGGATAGTAGAGGTTAGGATAGAGAGCAGAACTCATCAGACACTAGAATGGCAATATGTAAATCAATGGAAATGTAATTGATGTAACTGATGTGATTCAGCAATCTGTATACGGGGTAAAAAATGGGAGTTCATAACCCTTTTGAATCAAACTGTGAAATATGATATATCAAGTTAGATGTAATGTTTTGAATGACCAACAATAAAAAAAAGAAAAAAAAAGAAAACAAACACAAAAGTTTTATTGGTGGATTTTACCAAAGCAGTCAATAAAAAAAAAATTTCCTTCATTATATGTTTAGTAGAATCCCTTCAAAAAGCAGGACAGAAGAGAATATTTCTAAATTTCTTCTTTGACTCCAGTATTATTCTGATATCAAATAAGATGCAGTGGCACATTAGATAATGATAAAAGGTCAGTCCATGTGGCAGGTATCACAGTGAGGAACATACATGCATCTAACAACAGAGTCTCAAAACACACCAAGAAAACTGAGAAGCAAAAGGAAAGGCAGATAATTTAACTACAAAAGTTGGAGACTCGAGTAGACCCACTTTCTAAAATGGAACAACTATGCAGATACTCAACAAGGAAACAGAGACTTGAACATCACTGAACCCCAATAGACCTAACAGACATTGTGGAGAACACTTCTCCCAACAGCAGGAGAATTCACGTCTTCTCAGGGACAAATGGAATGTTCTGCAAGAGAGTCCATGTGCTAGACCCCACAGAAAGCCTCAATAAACTTAAAAGAATGTACTTGGGACACCATGACTATGATGGAATGAAACTAATAATCAATAACAGAAGGAACTTTGGGTAATTCATAAGTATGTGAAGTTCAATATTCTCCTAAATAACCAAAGTTCAAAGAAGCAAGTCACATAGCACATTAAGAAAATCTCTGAGATGAATAAGAAGGAACACAAAATATAGTAAAACAAACGGGATGAAGATAAAGCAATGTTTCAAGGGAACTTTATGTCTGTAAGTTCTTATATTTACAAAAATATAAATCTCTAATAAGTAACCTAACCTTTCACCTTAAGACATCAGTAAAAGGAAGAGCAAACTAAACCCAAATCAAACAAAAATAATAATGAAGAATAGAGAAACAATTAATGAAATGGAGAATAATTTTAAAAATCAGTGAAAACAAAGTTGATTTTTTAAAAAGAAATGAAATTGACACCTTTACTTACATTGATCAGAAAAGAATAAATGAGAGGAGAAGATATTGCTTCACATAAATAAAGAGAATAATGAAATATTATGAATTATATGTCAGTATATTAGGTAACATGTATGAAATGGACAAATTCCTAGGAAAATCCAAATGATTGAAACTTACTCAAGAGGAACTAGAATAGTTCCTATAAGAATAGACCTAAAAGAGAAAAGATATCAAGTTAGTAATTTTTTAAGTTAGTAATTTTAACAATTCCCACAAAGAAAACTGTTTTATTGGTGAATTGTACCAAGGCATTCAATAAAAAAAAATATTTCCTTAATTAACTGTTTAGAAGAACCCCTTCAAAATGCGGAAGAGAAGGGAACATTTCTAAATTTCTTCTTTGAGTCCAATATTACTCTGATATCATATCAGTAAAAAACCCAAAATTACAGTTAAATATCCCTTATGAATATAGATGCAGTAATCCTCAACAAAATACAAGCAAACTGAATTCATAAAGATATAAATAGTATTATAGCAGGGCCAAGTGAGATTCATCCCTAGGCAAGTTTGGTTTAATCATCTTTCAGTTAGTATAATGCAATGTATTAATTAAATAAAAACATTTGAAATGATTGTATCA
Organism: Urocitellus parryii; assembly: GCF_045843805.1. Lineage (NCBI taxonomy): Eukaryota > Metazoa > Chordata > Mammalia > Rodentia > Sciuridae > Urocitellus > Urocitellus parryii. Next base: position 69,113,276 of record NC_135543.1, on the reverse strand, counting down.
ACAGATGCAGAAAAAAATCACTTGCCAAAATTCAAAACTCTTTAATAATAAAACCACTCAACAAACAAGAAAGAGAAGCAAACTTCCTCAAGGCCATTAGGAAAAACCCACAGATGAGATAATGGTGAAAACTGAATGCTTTCCTCCTAAGATCAGGAGCAAAACAAGGATGACTGTGTTCATCTCTTCTCTTCAACCCTGTACTTGAATGCTAGCCAAAGTAATTAGGCAAGAAAATAAAATAAGAGACATCCAGCTTGGAAAAGAGGTAAAACTACATTCACAGATGGCATGACATGGCATATAAAAAATAATCCTAAGGACTCTCATCATAAAAATCCACTGTTAGGACAAATACATGAGTTTGGCAAAGTCTCAGAATATAGTACTAATAAACAAAAGTTTCGATATACCAGCAATGAAAAGAAATGAAGCAATTTGATTTTTAATAGCATTAAAAAATAAGTAGAACTAAAGAGATCACATTTAAAACTGAAATGTTAGAAGCAATTGCAGTAGATATCAATAAATGGAATGGCATTTCATGTTCATAGTTTGTAGAAGGTAACATTGTTAAGGTTTGCCTTACTCCCCCCCCAAACTTCTACATAGTCAATGTAATCTCTATTTCCCAACTTGTACACATTTACAGTAGCATTATTTATATGAATGAATAATGAGTACATTCAATATGGTCCAGGTGTCAGACACAACCTGTACACACACGTTGTACACAGATATCCGTAGTCGCATTGTTCATAATAGTCCAAAGTGGAAACAGCCCAAATGTACACTTAATCATGAATGAATAAATAAAATGTAGAATATATATATAAAATAATAATACTAATATATAAAATAAAATACACTGCCATCTTATTTAATCATAAAAAGGAATAAAGTCATGGTCTATGCTACAACATGGATCCCCAAGAGAGCAATATAATAAGTAGAAAATCTATTCACTAGAGACCTTGTGTGATATGATTTGATGCATATGAAATAGGCAGAATGGATACGTACATAGAGACAGAAACTAGATTTAGTGGGTATTAAAGACCGTGCAAGAGGGAGAGGGAAGTTTTAAGAGGGGTGAAAGTGGTCTACAATTAAACAGTGCTGATGATTGCATAGGCGCTGTGAATATAATGAAATAAATTGGACCATATACTTTTAATGGGTGGACTGTAAGTCCATAAAATATAATTTAGCTATTTTTTTAAACCACCCATTTATTATCTCCCAGGATCCGTGAGTCCAGGTCTGGGCATGCTTAGCCGAGTGCCCTGCTCAGGTCTCACAGGCTGTGGTCACCATGTCCAGGAGGCTGTGTTGTCCTCTGAAGCCTGAAGTCCCTTCCAAGCCCGAGGGCACTGTGCAGCAGGCGGCTGGCTCCCTGTGGCTGTCGGACTGAGGCTTCAGCCCCCAGAGGTCCTCTGCTGCTCTTGCCACATGACCCCGGCAGGCGGCTCACAAGATGGCACGTGCTCCCTGGAGGGCAGCAGTGGTGTCTCTGTGTAGGCTTCACGACAAAAACACTCATTGTGACTGTCACCGTCCTTGTCCTGCTGGTTAGGAGCGAGTCACAGGAACTGCCCTCGCTCCAGGGGGGCAGGGGACCACACAGCCTAGGGGGGCCATCCCGGGAGCCACCTCAGAATCCTGCCTACCTCCACTCCGACCTCCCCTCTCCCCTTGTCCATGTCCAGGCCACAGATGGGTTTTTCCCGCTGAGTGGAGCAATTTACTTTTAAACCTGATCAGCTGCCAGAAAATCCTTAGAGGAGCCCATTTCTCTTTCCCTCTCTCCCCGTGAACGTCTCCTTGCAGCCTGAGAAGCCCTTCAGAAGAAGAGGTGACTTGTCAAAGCTGGATCCAATCTCTCCAAAGCGGCTCCTGGAGAACTGATGGAACTTGCAGGTTGCCGAGAGGCAGTAGCCTGCGGGGAGGCCAGTGCCCTTGAACTTCTAATAGCCCTGGGGGAGATAAGCTGCCCTCAGAGCATCTCCCATCCCGTGTGCTCGTGAAAACCTGCCCCGCCGCCTCTTAGAGACTCCGCGGAGTTAATCTGGACCTGCTTTCATGTGGGTGGTGCCCTGTCTAGGAAGAGCTGAAAGGACAATGTGAGTTTCGGGGGAGTCCGAAGCTTTCATGGCTGACCTTCCAGCTCCTGCCTGGGCTCTGCCACCGTGCTCTGCACACACCTGTGCACCCGGGAGACACACCTAGGCCAGACACACCGGAGCCCGAGGTTTTACTGTGTCAACCACCAGACGTTTGTTGACGTTGCTGTTTCGCTGAGAATGAGCTTAGGCGATTTTAGTGACCCGTGAGTGCCGTGGAGTCAACCTGGCCTATTGGACCAGCACTGAGGGGAATAAGAAAAGAATCTTCCCTTGGAAGGCTGGCCCCAGTGCTGCCCACTGGACAGGAACAGACCCAGGGCCCTTGAAGATGGCTCCCTCTGCAGAGTGGGCCCCGTGGGGGTGAGCCTGCTTCCTGGAGATCTGGGCTCTGTTTGCACTCTGTCCAGCAGGGTCTTGCCTCTGCAGAGGGGGACACTCTAGGAAAGGGCTGGGAATCCATCCTGACGTTTCCAGGAGAAATACCCTTGCTCAGAGACCACGGCTCTTTGGAAAAGTGACCCAGCGGGGGGCGGGGAGTGTCCCTGCAGTGGGTGAGTTTCTGCAGAAGGAACAACTCCTAGTCACCAATGCAATCCCCCTGCCTCCCCCCAAGAGCTCTGATCTGTCAGCGTGCAGGAGAAACAAGGCTCCTCAGCTGACGATGGAACTGTGTCCTGGTGAACCCCACAGTCAGTTGAAAACACCCTGTCGGAATACAGCTGACCTACTGAGTATCCTGTCTCAGCGACACAGAGCGCCGGGGTGCACAGTGCTACTGGTGGTCCACCCTGGTGACCATGGGGTGGACCAGGAGCTCAAATGGTTTCTGCTGAAGGTGCACGGCTTTGGCACCATCACAAAGCTAAATGATCATGAAACGAGTGTTAGTAGACTGGGGACCCTCTGTGAACTCTATGTCGGGACGTGTGTGACAATGAGATCAGATTTGGAAGACTGGCATTTGGCTCATGAATGGTCCCATGTGCACATGGGGTTGCTGTAGTTTGGATCTTAAATGTCCCTTAAAGGCCTATGAGTTGAAGGCTTGGTCTCTAAGCTGTGGTACCATTAAGAGGAGTTGGAACCTTTAAGAGGTGGAGCCTACAGGAGGCAGTTAGGTCACTGGGGTTATGTCCTTGGATGGACATTTGGACTTCAACTCCTTCCCCCGCCCCTCTCTCTCTTTGCTTCCTGGACACAGGGAATTGCACAGCCTCCTCTGACACATGCTCCCACCAGGATGTTCTGCCTTGCCACAGGCTCAAAGCAACAGCCACATAACTGTGGACTGCAACCTCTGACACTGTGATCTCTATGAACCTTTCCTCCTTATAAGTCGGTTTCCTCAGGCATTTTGTCATAGCAATGAAAGGATGACTAACACAGGCATTGAGTGATTTATTGGCTTGACCCTTACTGACAGAAGAGTGGGTTTATTAATTTTCAAACACAGTTGGAGAAAGGGCTAGAGGATGCTGAGAATGAATCGTTTATCTGAATTGGTTCCCTGAAAGAATGCTCAGCTGAGAATCATGCCCTTTCCACAGACCACATGGGTCAATGGTCCCAGACAAATGCCACTGAAAATATTTCTAAAGGGTGTTTCTCCAAAGGCTACTCGAGGTTATGCATGTTAAGTGTTTAAAAGAATTCTGTTGACCAAGAATCCACTGAAACCTGAAATAAATTTAAAACCTGAGGATCTGAAATTTTTCCACCTGAAGGCATCGGTGCCGTGGGTCAGGAAGGGGTGGGAAGTGTGCTCCGGGTGCTGCTCATTCCAGACTCCACGGGGGCAGCCACGTTTCTTTGGAGGCTGTGACATCTTGGTGCCTGCCTGACTTTTACTTTCTTCATCAAGTAAAATGCTTTTGGGCTCTCACACTCAGGACATCTGTGGATCATCCCCCAAACTGACCACCCATCACGGACGGAATGACAAGGCACCATCTGTGTGTTCTAAGAGCAGAGGTAGATGAAGATTTCTTTCAGAAACTCAAACAGCTGTTCCACCACTTAACACTCCTCCCTGTGCCCAGGAGACACATTCAGTGTGTCCTTCTCACCTGATCAATGAGGGGGTCTCTTAACCCATTTTCTGTTGCTATAACAGAACACCTAGGACTGGGTAATTTATAAAGAAAAGAGGTTAATGTGGCTCAGCACTCTGGAGACTGGGAAGCCCAACACTGAGCGCTGTGTCTGAGAGGGTGTGTGCTTCCCTCATCACGCGGGAGAAGTCAAAAGAGGAAGCCGGTGTGTGTGGAAGAGACAAAGCAGGACGGTCAGTCTCGCTGTGTGGCAAACCCACGTCAAGGTGACTGACCCAGTCCCCCAGGAACTCACCCAACCTGGAAGAAAGGCCCTAGTCTCCTCATTGGCTAATCACTTCTCACAGGTCCCTTGCCCCAACAGTGCCACAGAGGCAGGCAGACTTCAGCACGAGTTTCAGAAGGGACAAGCCACGTTGAGCTGTCGCCCCGGGTGGAGGGCTCCTGGCTGCCTGACGTCCCTGGAGGGTGAGGGGGCTGTTGGCAGCAGAGCTGTCTGGGGCCCGGGGAGCGGTCCTTGTCCCACACGCTCCCAGTGCATTTCCAATTCGTCCTTTTAGTTCTTGTTTTCTGAACCACAAGGAGGTCCGCGCCCCACTAAGCCACCAATTGGAGGCTTTTCAAGGTTCTGCAGCGTCGTCACGGGAGACACCCCCTCTGAGGGTTGGCACAAGCCAGCGTCACAGACTCCCCAAGGCGGAGTGTCTGCTGGAGGGACCCTCCTGGGCCATTCTGAGGCCCCTGGCTCCCGCTGTCTGTCCTGAGCAGGTGGATTGATTGTCTACACAGGCAGAATGTGCCACACGAACACCTGGCCTTTTGGAAACCATTTTCTCAGTGGATCGGCAAAGTGGCTTCTGACTAGGACTGGCTTCCTCTGGAGTGTAGCCCAGGAGCCAATGAGAGTGGCCCTGGGGACGTCCAGGAATGGAGCTCAGGTCCTCTGCTTCAATCTCACAAGCACTGACCACATCTGGACCCTGGACAGGGCAGTGCCAGCACAGCTGGCCTCCAGCACAGCCATGCTGCTCCCTGTCCTGCGGTCACACTCACCAGTGACACCATGCACTCAGGGTGGCTTCTTCAGCCACCAGCCACCAGCTCCTCCTCTGCACTGGGAGCTCAGTGAGTCACTGGGGCTGAGTCAGCAGCCCCCAGCCAGCACTGACAGGGTGACAAGCCAGGACACACCCCTGAGTGAGATCATGGGGCATTCATCTCCTCCTGGCTTATTTCACTCAGCAGAGTGTCCTCGGCCCGTCCCTCCTCCTCCTCCTCCTCCTCCTCCTCCTCCTCCTCCTCCTCCTCCTCCTCGCTGCTCCAGAGACCTATTTTCCTTCTTTATGGTTGAATAGTATTCCCCTGTTCACGCACACCATGCTTTCCTTCATCTATTCGCCTGTTAATGGGCACTTGCATTGGTTGCTACCTTGGCTCTTGCGCATGGTGCTGTATCAGCATGGGAGCGCAGGGGTCCCTTTGACATACTGATGTCCCTCTATGCAGAAGCTAAGTAAGAGGGTCATAGAGGTGGACAGTAGGGTGTGTTGCCAGAGGATGGGAGAGTGGTGGGAGAGAGGGTGGAAAGAGGCTGGTGATCAGGGGCCAGGCATGGCCAGAGAGCAGGAACCGGCTCCGGTGGTCCACCCCACAACAGGAGGACTACAGTTACGGGGAGTCCAGGGCATATTTCAGCCTGGCTAGAGACAGGATCTTGAATGTGCCCAGCACAAGAAATGACCAATGTTTGAGGGGATGGATGCTAACTACCCTAATATATATGGGATCCTTATATGTCAATTAAAGAAGAAGGAGAAAGGAGGAGGGGAGGAGAATGAGAGGAAAAAAGAGGAGGAGGAAGAGGAGCAGGAGGAGGAGGGGGAGGAGGAAGAGAAGGAGTAGGAGGAAGAGGAGGAGAAGGAGGAGAAGGGGGAGGAGGAGGAGGAGAAGGGGGAGGAGGAGGAGGAGAAGGGGGAGGAGGAGGAAGAGGAGGAGGAGGAGAAGGAGGAGGAGGAGGAGAAGGGGGAGGAGGAGGAGGAGAAGGGGGAGCAGGAGGAAGAGAAGGAGGAGGAGGAGGAGGAGAAGGGGAAGGAGGAGGAGGAGAAGGGGAAGGAGGAGGAGGAGAAGGAGAAGGAGGAGGAAGAGGAGGAGGAGGAGGAGGAGGAAGAGGAGGAGAAGGAGGAAGAGGAGGAGAAGGAGGAAGAGGAGGAGGAGGAGGAGGAGGAGAAGGGGAAGGAGGAGGAGGAGAAGGGGGAGGAGGAGGAAGAGGAGGAGGAGGAGAAGGAGGAGGAGAAGGAGGAGGAGGAGGAAGAGGAAGAGGAGGAGAAGGAGGAGGGGGAGGAGGAGGAGGGGGAGGAGGAGGAGAAGGAGGAGGAAGAGGAGGAGGGGGAGGAGGAGGAGGGGGAGGAGGAGGAGGGGGAGGAGGAGGAAGAGGGAGGAGGAGGAAGAGGAGGAGGAGGAGGAAGAGGAGGAGGGGAGGAAGAGGAGGAGGGGGAGGAGGAGGAGAAGGGGGAGGAGGAGGAGGGGGAGGAGGAGGAGGAGGGGGAGGAGGAGGAGGAGGGGGAGGAGGAGGAGGGGGAGGAGGAGGAGAAGGAGGAGGTGGAGGAGAAGGGGAGGAGGAGGAAGAGGAGGAGGAGGAGGAGGAGGAGGAAAGGGGGAGGAGGAGGAGAAGGAGGAGGAGGAGGGGGAAGAGGAGGAGGAGGAAGAGGAGGAGGGGGAGGAGGAGGAGGGGGAGGAGGAGGAGAAGGAGGAGGTGGAGGAAGAGGAGGAGGGGGAGGAGGAGGGAGGGGGAGGAGGAGGAGGGGAGGAGGAGGAGAAGGAGGAAGTGGAGGAGAAGGAGGAGGAGGAGGAAGAGGAGGAGGGGGAGGAGGAGGAGGGGGAGGAGGAGGAGAAGGAGGAGGTGGAGGAAGAGGAGGAGGGGGAGGAGGAGGAGGGGGAGGAGGAGGAGAAGGAGGAGGTGGAGGAGAAGGGGGAGGAGGAGGAAGAGGAGGAAGAGGAGAAGGGGGAGGAGGAGGAGAAGGGGGAGGAGGAGGAGAAGGAGGAGGAGGAGGAAGAGAAGGGGGAGGAGGAGGAGAAGGGGGAGGAGGAGGAGGAGAAGGGGGAGGAGGAGGAGGGGGAGGAGAAGGAGAAGGAGGAGGAGGAGAAGGGGGAGGAGGAGAAGGGGGAGGAGGAGAAGGAGGAGGAGGAGGAGAAGGGGGAGGAGGAGGAGGAGGAGGGGGAGGAGGAGGAAGAGGAGGAAGAGGAGAAGGGGGAGGAGGAGGAGAAGGGGGAGGAGGAGGGAGGAGGAGGAGGAGGAGGAGGAGGAGGAGGAAGAGGGAGGAGAAGGAGGAAGAGGGAGGAGGAGGAGGAGGAGGAGAAGGGGAAGGAGGAGGAGGAGAAGGGGGAGGAGGAGGAAGAGGAGGAGGAGGAGAAGGAGGAGGAGGAGGAGAAGGAGGAGGAGGAGGAAGAGGAGGAGGAGGAGAAGGAGGAGGGGGAGGAGGAGGAGGGGGAGGAGGAGGAGAAGGAGGAGGAAGAGGAGGAGGGGGAGGAGGAGGAGGGGGAGGAGGAGGGGGGGAGGAGGAGGAGGAGGGGGAGGAGGAGGAGGGGGAGGAGGAGGAGAAGGAGGAGGTGGAGGAGAAGGGGGAGGAGGAGGAAGAGGAGGAGGAGGAGGAGGGGGAGGAGGAGGAGGGGGAGGAGGAGGAGAAGGAGGAAGTGGAGGAGAAGGAGGAGGAGGAGGAAGAGGAGGAGGGGGAGGAGGAGGAGGGGGAGGAGGAGGAGGGGAGGAGGAGGAGAAAGGAGGAGTTGGAGGAAGAGGAGGAGGGGAGGAGGAGGAGGGGGAGGAGGAGGAGAAGGAGGAGGTGGAGGAGAAGGGGGGGAGGAGGAAGAGGGAGGAAGAGGAGAAGGGGGAGGAGGAGGAGAAGGGGGAGGAGGAGGAGAAGGGGGAGGAGGAGGAGAAGGAGGAGGAGGAGGAAGAGAAGGGGGAGGAGGAGGAGAAGGGGGAGGAGGAGGAGGAGAAGGGGGAGGAGGAGGAGGGGGAGGAGAAGGAGAAGGAGGAGGAGGAGAAGGGGGAGGAGGAGAAGGAGGAGGAGGAGAAGGGGGAGGAGGAGGAGGAGGAGGGGGAGGGAGGAGGAAGAGGAGGAAGAGGAGAAGGGGGAGGAGGAGGAGAAGGGGAGGAGGAGAAGGGGGAGGAGGAGGAGAAGGGGGAGGAGGAGGGAAGAGGAGGAGGAGGAGGGAGGGGGAGGAGGAGGAGGGAGGAGGAGGAGAGAAGGAGGAGGTGGAGGAGAAGGGGGAGGGAGGAGGAAGAGGGGGAGGAGGAGGAAGAGGAGGAAGAGGAGAAAGGGGAGGAGGAGGAGAAGGGGGAGGAGGAAGAGAAGGAGGAGGAGAAAGAGACAGAGGAGGAGAAGGAGGAAGAGGAGGAGGAGAAGGAGGAGGAGGAGGAGAAGAGGAGGAGGAGAAGAAGGAGGAGGAGGAGAAGAAGGAGGAGGAGGAGAAGAAGGAGGAGGAGGAGGAGTAGGAAGAAAGAGAATGAGCAGAAGGAGGGGAAGGAGGAGGAGGAGGAAGAAGGAGGAGGAGCAAGAGGAGGAGCAGGAGGAGCAGGAGGAGTAGGAGGAGGAGGAGGAACAGGAGGAAGGGAAGGAAGAGGAGCAGGAGGAGGAAGAGGAGGGGAAGGAGGAGGAAGAGGAGGGGGAAAGAGAAGGAGGAGGGGAAGGGGAGGAGGAGGAGGAGGAGGAGGAGGAGGAGGAAGGAAGGAGGAGGAGCAGGAGGAAGGAGGAGGAGGAGGAGGAGCAAGAGAAGGAGCAGGAGGAGCAGGAGGAGTAGGAGGAGCAGGAGGAGGAGGAGGAACAGGAGGAAGGGAAGGAGGAGGAGCAGGAGGAGGGGAAGGAGGAGGAGCAGGGAGGGAGGAGGAGGAGGAGGAGGAGGGAAGGAGGAGGGCAGGAGGGGAGGAGGAGGAACAGGAGGAGGAGGAGCAGGGGAGGAGCAGGAGGAAGAAGAGGAGGGGAAGGAGGAGGAAGAGGAGGGGAAGGGAAGGAGGAGCAGGAGGAGGAGGAGGGGAAGGGAAGGAGGAGGAGGAGGGGAAGGGAAGGAGGAGCAGGAGGAGGAGGAGGAGGAGGAGGAGGAAGGGAAGGAGGAGGAGCAGGAGGAGGAGGAGGAGGAGGAGGGATGAGAACACACGTGGCTAACTCCCGAGGACCAGCAAACGAGGCAGAAGGGAAAACAGAAGAGCCCAGCCTGGCCTCTGTCCCTCACCCACGAGAACATCCAGTCACAGAGACCCGGGGTCGTGATGAAATTCCTGCAAACAACTGAGAAGAGGAAACCAGTAAGGGTCAGATGGTTGAGGGGACAGTGGGCAGGCCCAGGCAAGTGGCCGAGAAGCAGCCTGACTTCAGACAGCACTTTAATGTCTCAGGAGGGACTTGCCCTTCCAGAACCTCACAGGTGACGTGCTCCTTTCCACCCTGTCACTGTGCAGCAGGTGCCTTGGTACCAGGGAGCATGGGAGCCAGGGTGCAGAGGGGGAGGACAGACTCACGCCCACAGTATCCCCACGACCAGCGACTCTCATCAGCGAGGGTGTGTGCAAGCGTGTGTGTCTCCAGACCAGGGCTTATGCACTCTGGAACATCCTGAAATTCTGTCACTGCACAACCTACATGTAAATGTGCACACATCACAGTCTGTGAGGGAGCAAAGCACAAAAAAGGAAAAGTAAAATTCTGATTTTTGTTTTAAACCAGGGATTGAACCCAGGGGTGCTTAACCACTGAGCTGTCCTTATCCCCCATCCTTTGCGTGTTTGTTTTGTTTTTTGTCTTTTGTTTTGAGACAGGGTCTTGCTGAGTTGCTTAGGGCCTTACTAAATTGTAGAGGCTGGCTTTGAACTCGAGATCCTCCTGCCTCAGCCTCCCGAGCCACTGGGATCACAGGTGCGCACCACCACACCTGGCTCTGATTTTGAATAACGAATGTTTTGTTGTGACAAATGAAAACTGAACATAAGAGTCCAAGAAGCAGGAACAGGCGAGAAACGTGGAAAAGGTGGGAGCATTGCCGACACAAAGCAAAACACACAGGAGAGAAGAGAAGCAGAGACTTCTCTTCAAAAGGCAATGGACGTGATCTAAGAGACAGGGAACGCTTCTGGCACTGCTGGAAATAGAAAAGAAACAGCTCCTCCCAGACTTTTTCGAGCGTTCACTAGGCCTCCCTTTATTCATTCACCTGGGACCTCAAGACTGTCACCCCAACCCTGGCTTCCTGGAGGGTGACACTTGTGAACACAGCTTCCACGAGGTTCGAGTTGTTAGAGTAACCCAGACAGCAATGCCGGGCCTTCGCACAGCACATCTCCCTCACTACGATGGCCTTAGAATGTTCCGGAGATCCAATCAGACGCCAGGAAATCTGTCAACTCTGGGTGTCTGGTACTACGCAGGCTTCTTATAACAGAGGGAAAGGTTGGTGACGAGGACGAAGGGGAGAAAAAAATGTTTGAAAATAAAAATAGTGTAAGTGACCACAGCTGAACTCCAGACGGACTCCAGAAATGGCCTGCCTTGTGCATTCCCATTTTTAAAACATCGCTAAGCTTCGCTGTGAGTACAATCTGTGAAGTCCCTGAGCATCAATATTCTCATCTATGTAATGGCAACAGGAACACCATTTGGACCTATTCATTTGGTGCCACCACCATTGTCACCTCCACAACCATCATCACCATCTTCATCACCACCATCTTCATCATCACCATCATCACCATCACCACCACCATCACCACTATTATCACCACCACCATCATCACCACCATCACCACCATCTTCATCATCACCATAACCACCACCATCATCACCACCATCACCACTATTATCACCACTACCATCATCACCACCATCATCACCACCATCATCACCATCTTCATCATCTCCATCACCACCACCGTCATCACCACCATCACCACTATTATCACTGCCATCACCACCATCTTCATCATGACCATTACCACCACTGTCATCAGCATCATCATCACCATCTTCATCACCACCATCATCACCATCACCACCACCACTATTATCACCACCATCATTATCACCACCATCATCACCACCATCACCACCATCTTCATCACCACCATCACCACCATCTTCATCACCACCATCACCACCACTATCACTACCATCACCACTTTTATCATCACCACCACCATCATCACCATCTTCATCACTAACATCATCATCATCATTACCATCATTATCACCACCACCATCATCATGACCATCATCATCATCAAGGACTACGGAGGATCTTGTACCAGAGCACGTCAAAGCTACCCTGGAGTCCTGTTAAGTAGAGTGGTACCGCAGTCAGTGTCCACATAACTTATGTGGCTCTGGCCCTTTGCAATGACTGACAGCTATACAAGGTTGAATGAAGGTTGGAAAACCTACAGTCAGTTTTTTAATCATCTTTAAAATATTTTAATTGTAACAAAATGCATATAAATACAATTTATCAACTTAGCCTCTTTTAAATGTATAGTTTTGTGCCACGAATGCATCCATATGTAGTGACCATCACCACCAACCCTCTCCAGAACTCCATGTACGAAACTGAAAGTCTATCTCCATTCAACACTAATACCCTATTCCCTGACCCCAACCCCTGGCCCCACGATTCCATTTTCTGTCTCTATAGGTTTGACTGTCTAGATAACTCATAAATAGAATCACAAAGTATTTGTCTTTTTTTAAAACACTGGCATATTCCAATTAGCATCATGTCCTCAAGTTTCATTCACGTTGTAGTATTTGTCAGAATCTCCTTCTTTCTCAAGGATGAATAATATTCCATGGGTAGACTGTATTTTGTTTCTGCATTCATCTGTCAATGGATGCTTGGGTGGTTTTCACCTTTTGGTTATTGGCAATAAAGCTGCTATGAATGTGGATGTACAAATACCCCTTTTTCTGGATGAGCCATTTTGATTCCCAGGAAGTCTTCAATGTTGTCTTGAGTAGTGAGACCATTAGGTTGGTGATCCCAGGGGTCAATGCACTGAAGAGCCCGAGAAAGAAACTAGTGCTGTTCATGGGCGGGCTCCCAGCATGCATGGCCCAGGGCCCTGGGAGGCTGGGGACAGCAGAGGGAGCTGCATTGATCCTGCTGGCTCCTCTCTTCTGACCATCTGATGGTTCCTTGGAATGGGGGCAGCTCCTTGTGGCTTTTGAATTACTAACACAGGTTCCTTCCTATGGCTCCCACTAACGGGTAGAGTTCCCCTGGATCCTGGGCGCCTGGCATTCTTTCTCCAAGTGTTCCTTAGAAGCTTCCTTCCGTTTACCTGCTTGCCAACGCCACTCTCTTTTTACAAAGCCAAGCCCAGAAACTTTGTGGTCTTCACAATCTCACTTCTCTCTTCTTGCTTCTGTCCCACGGTGCAGCAGCAGGAGAAAAGGCCCAGGGGAGAAGAACAACAAGGGCTGTTCCCCGGCCCCAGAGAGACTCCTGTGCTACAGTGAAGGAGCGTCTTACCCTGGACAGCTGCCACCTCTCTCTGCTTCCCCTGTAAGGTGGGTGCAATGTTAGGACCACTCTCATACAAACCTGGGAATAATGCATCTCCATGTAGCCAGGCAGAGTTCAAGAAAAATGAGGGCCAGTGTAGTAGCATATGCCTGAAAACTCAGGGACTTGGGAGGCTGAGACAGGAGGATTGCAAGTTTAATACCAGCCTCAGCAACTTAACAAGGTCCTAAGCAACTTAGTAAGAACCTGTCTCAAAATAGAAAAGAAAAAGGGCTGGGGATGTAGCTTAGTGGTTAAGGACCCCTGGATTCAATCAATCCACAATACAAAAAAATGAAGGAAAAGAAGGAGGAGGAGGAGGAGGAGGAGGGGAGGGGAGAGGAGCTGGGGATGTAGCTTAGTGGTTAAGGACCCTTGGATTCAATCAATCCACAATACAAAAAAATGAAGGAAAAGAAGGAGGAGGAGGAGGAGGAGGAGGGGAGGGGAGAGGAGCTGGGGATGTAGCTAAGTGGTTTGGGCAACAATTAGAATTAAATGCTTGTTGGGCTGGGGTTGCAGCTCAGTGGAAGAGGGCTTGCCTAGCATGTGTGAAGCACTGGGTTCAATTCTCAGCACCACATAGAAATAAAATAAAAGTCCATCAACAACAAAAAATATTCTAAAAAAGATTAAAAGCGTGCATTTCTGTAGAACAAACCAGTTTTTTTCAAAGAAAATAAGTTGCAAATATAGAGCAAATCAAAAAACAATGTTTCATAATTTTCTTTTTACAGAGGAAGATGGCCTCTATCATGATTTGCTCTTATAGAAGCCGTCTTAATTTTGCGTTGCTATAACAAAATACTTCAGGCTGGATCCTCTATAAATAAAGAGGTTTACTTGGCTTAGGATTCTGGTGGCTGGAGGGTCTAAACGGCATAGCCCCACAGTCCTACAAAGCCCCCCGATTGCATTACAATGTAATGAAATAAAGAAGGGACCTTGGCTATTTGCAGAAGGCACCAAGCCCACAGAATGGCTTCTTTCTTTCAAAGACCCCTCTCTTGGGAATTAACCACTGCACTGTACCAGCACTGAGTCCTTCTAAGGGGATGCCCACACCCCCCATGACCCAAGCGGCTCCCACTAAGCCCCACCTCTTAAAGGGCCCACCATCTCAACACCTCTAGGCTTCCGGCACATGAACCTCCAGGGAACGCACTCAAGACGTCCACATCGTAGGCTCCGTCTAAGTCAGTAAGAAAACGAGAATAACAGCCTGGCACGTGACGAGCAATTGTTGGATGACATCTTCACAATCCGTCAAGTTCAGCGGCTCTCAAACCCAGACACTCGTCAGAACCTCAGACAGGGGATCTGTGTTTGCAAAAGCTCTTAAGGTCTTTTGAAATATCTTTCCCTGAGGTTCATCACTCGGCTTCAGAACCTGGACGCACACCTGTTGGTTAAGGTCTCAGTGACGGCCGTTTGCAAACCCCATTCAAGCTCATGTCCCTGACGCACATTCTCCCTTGAGTGGGCCCAGGTTCCTTGTGCACCGGGTTCATTTGGCTCCTTCCCACGTCTTGTCTGAACATGCAGCATCAGCTCCCTGCTTTGTCTTGGGAGAGCAGAAGAGCAGGCCTCACCCTGAGCAGGTCAAAACGGAGGCAGCGAACACAGGTGTCCACGGAGCAGGCAGGGAAGGACTTCAGACCTGCTCAGCTGCCCACCCAGGTGGCCAGAAGTGGGGTGGAAATAGGGGCAGGGGCCTAAACTCAGCAGGTCAGAGGGTTGGATGGTTCAGCCAGGAGCTGGAGGGCTGGCTCTCTCCCCCTCTCCTTGCGTCCTGGGCTTCTGCCTCCCCACGGGGCTGCTCCACAAGGTCTTTCTTGTTGGGCCACCACTCTTTCTGCAGGGTGGCTCAGAATCTCCCAGAGCACGAAGCTGGGGCTGTCAGGTGTCCCGTGTCTCGCTCAGAAACAGCCGCACATAGCTCCTGCCACGCTCCGTTGGTGAAAGCAGGTGCAGTGCCTCGCCCAGTTCAAGGGGAGGGGACACTCAAGGACGGGATCCTGGGAAGTGGTCACTAGGGCCAGCAGTCTGCCAGGCCCCCATGCCCATCTCTATTTCCATCTTTTCCAACCGAGCCGACACGGAGGAGGGATGGTCACTGTTTGGTGACAGACAGGGGGTGGACAAATAACCCATCTGCCATTTTTGGGGTGTTTCAGTCCCAGCCTCGGCCTCCAAGTGCATTGGATTTCAAAGGCTTTTATTCCACATTAGGTTTTTTGGAACTTGAGCCCCATTTTATTAAAGACAGACCTGTGGCTGGTTTGCCAGGCTGGCCCTTACACATGGTCCGTTTGCAGACCCCATGAGCACACTGTACTCCCATTTCCACTATATGCCGTGATAATTTTTTAAGGTTTGCCAGCGTGGCCTCAGGCCAACTGCTTCTTTTAAACGGTGCTCCTGTGAGAAGAGCGTTCTGTGGCTTTCTGCATGGGAGGCAGCAGCTCCCCTCACCCTCCCTCAGGGGTGGCGCCCCCAGCTCTGTAGCCTGGACCTGGCTGCTCTGGGGCAGGAGGTGGCAGGAGGCTGCTCAGGGCAGGAGGAAGCTGGCTCCCTACCTGTCTGTCGCTCGCTGGTTTCAACATGAGCCTGGGTGTGGGCAGGCTTGAACTTGAAGTTGTCTCTGCCACTCATTCCCTCTGGCAGCCTCTCTGTGGGTACACAGAAGGGAAAGAACAAGAAAAAAACACACAATGCCCCTGGCTTCCCCCGGGCCTCCATTCTCAGCCTCCCTCCCTGCCACCATACAAAAGGCTGAACTCCCTGTGGATTTCCACTGTGCTAGGCTCTGCTTTGTTGGGAGGCCTTGAGATTGCATTCAAACCTCGGCATCACCTTGAACTTGAATTGACCAATGGAGTCAAAGTTGGAACAACCCGGGCCTTGTCCCCTGGACCTCAGTTATTTTAAGGCTTTCTTTAAGGTGTGGAAATTAATGAGCGCTGAGGTTTAGCTTCAGATTTTTAACATTAAAAACAGTTATACATACACACAAAACCAGAATGTACCTAGCGATATGCACACAATCTCACACACACACACACACACACACACACACACATCAAAGTCAGCAAAGCTCACATGAAAATACTGCATTTTCTAATCCACCTTTTGCAACTTTTCTACAGACTGTGTCTATTGTTTTATTTTAATATAATTTAATCATATTGCTTTATTTTAAATAAACAGATCACTGTGGCTTTGAAAGCAAATTCTTCCTGCAGAACAAGGTAGAGAACCTCTTCCAAATGGCCTTAGGACAGGGAGGTCCCTTTCCTGTTTCTACGTTCTCCTCCAGGTGTAAATGTGAGGAGCTTTGCCACCTGCAGGACAATCACTGCCCTGTTACCTCCCACTGTCCTATGCTAGGGATCTTGGTATCTGCCTGGTCAATACCAAAGGGTTACGATGGGCTTCAAGAGAGATTTCATATCCTGGAGTATGAGCCATTTTTAGGTGAGCAGAGAGTAGATTCCCTGAGGCCATGACGTGAACTCCTCTTTGCTCTCCTTGCACTGGTCAGCTTCCCGTTACTATAACCAAATACCTGAGATAATCAACTTGGAAAAGTCTGCTTTGGCTCTTAGTCTCAAAGGTTTTAGTCCCCTGGTTGGTTGGGGAATTGCTTTTAGGTCTGTGGCAAGGCCACACACTGTGGCAGGAGTCTGTAGTGTGGGAAGTTGCTCACCTCATGGTGGCCAGGGAGCAGAAAGAGAGGGAGGCGCAGGAACCTCAAGGACCTAGGACCTCAAGGGAGGCCTGATGACCTACGAACTCCCACTAGGCCCCACCTCTTAAAGGTGCCCCGACAGTGCCAAGCTGGGGGCCAAGCACGTGGCCCTGTGGGGACACTCCAGATCCCAAACATAGCACCCGAGGCGAAGCCCTTTGCCTTCCACATCATCAAACTTCGTAGATGAACAAGAGAAGACCAAGGATTCCTCACTTCTCGTGGCTTCAGGGCTGGATGCCCAGTCCTATTGCCAATGGGCGAGGGGGTACTTCTCAGCCAGCTTTTCTGAATTGTGCAGCAGACCTTCCAGGAGAGCTGGGAGGACCGTGGGAAATGTGGTGGTGCAGCAGTGAAGAGCGGAAACGCCGAGTCTTAATATACGTTGGCCTGGCCACGCGCTGGAGACAGAGCGCTCAGGCGCCCTTCCATTCCTGTTCCCCGTTCTGACCACGTGTAGGTCTTCTGGCCCTGAAGACAGCCTGCCCTGGCTGGTGGTTGTGGACCCCTCCATGATGCATGGGCTTTGGAGCAGCCTCAGGACCTTTCCATAGGCATCAGTGGGAAAATGTCCCCTGATCCAGGCACGTTGTCCCTTCCACCTCTTTTTTGCCATCTTGGGTCATGAGGTCAGCAGAGCAGGGGCTGACACCTAACCAGCCCTGTAGACCTCACAGGAAAGAAGAAGACATTTCTTCTGTTCAAACCTCTTTTTTCCCTGGAAGAAGGGGACAATAGGTATGTTTCTGTCAACACAGTCAAACCTAATACTAAGTGCTTTGCACTAGGCTTCTCCCGGGAAACAGAACTGAGAGAATATTCACAGAGATTCACCCAAGAGGAGATTTAGTAGGGGAATTGGGTCCCATGATTAGAGACTGAGAAGATCCATCATCTGTAGCTGGAGAGCTGGGAAAGCCGGAGGTGTGGCTCAGTTTGAAGGCAGGAGAGCCAGTGGTGTGAATTCCAATCCAAGGACAAAGGCTCGAGAACCAGGAGCCCTGATGTCCATCTGCAGAAGATGGATGGCCCAGGACAAGAAGAAAGAGAGAGATTCACCCTTCCTCCACCCGTTCAACCCCTCAATGCCCACCCACACCAGTGAGCACGGATCTTCTTTAGTCTACTGTTCAAATGCTCCTGTCCTCCATCAATGTCCTCTTCAACACATTCTAAATGCTATTTTACCAGCTATCTGGGCATCCCTTAGCCCAGTCGAGTTGACACGTAAAATAACTGTCAGATGCTTCAACACACAACTGATACTATTTTTACGTGGACTTTCTAGTTGTGATAAATCCCCGGGACCCTTCAAAATATCCCTTTTCCTTCTCGTTCATTTGTGTCTGCATGACTCTTACTACAATCTCTGCCAACACATGAGGAGACAGAGAGGAAGTCACCTCGATGGCTGGGTTGCCGGAGATTCTTCTCGAGTTACTCCTTGATCGCTCATGGAAGGTTTGTGCAGGGAAAGATACTGTCAAAAATGTGATTTCTAAATTGCTGCTTCGTTTTCAACTGGAAACAGGGGTAGCAAACATCCTTGTTTAGAAGGTGTTTAAATGCTTCTCAATTTCAAGTACCCAACTCTAGAGAAAATGACACCACAAAGCCCTCCCACCTCCCACACCCACCTCAATGATGGCTGACGTTTTGCACTCCTGTTTCCTGGACCCAGGTGTTCTGCCAGTACAAGGGGTCCCTGCCTCTCAGTCGGTCTTGATGCCCACTGAGGTTTGACAACCACTGGGTCTGGGCTCCATGGGGTCACTTTGTTTCTGCTAAGGTTTATTAGAGCAAATAACACCCTGCACATATTCTTGCTGCTGGATACTTCCGTGTGTTTTGGGCCCTTTCTATAAGTAGATTCCCATCCCCTGTCGATCTGCAGTTTCCAGGTCTATGGATTCAACTAACCAGAGATAAGATCGTAGTTAAGTCTGAAATGGTTGCTTCTGCACTAAACACGTACAGGCTTTCTCACTTGTCACCATTTCCTAAACCACATTGTATAACAACTGTTTACGTAGCATTCACGTTGCGTTAGGTACCACAAGCACTCTAGAGATGGTTTAAGGAGGATGTTTATAGGTGATATGGAAATGCTGTACCATTTTACATAAGGTGCTTGAGCATCTGAGAACCTGGAATCAATCCCCCTCAGAAACCAAGAGATGACTGTCCATCTCTAAACCAAAGAGACATCTCTTCCTTAATACAACGACCATGACATCATCACTTCTGACTAGCACAGTCACTATTCCTTAACATTACCTAATACTCAGAGCATCGTCAAACTGCCTGGATCATCACTAAAATGTCTTTTTATATTTAGCATTTAAAATCCGGTTCTAAATGAGGGTTACATATTGCATTGGCTGTTGGGCCACCTAATTCTCCTTCGTTATCAAATCATCTCCCTTCTCTATTTGTTTATTTGTTTATTTATTTATTGATATTTAGAAGAAGCGCATCATTTGCTCTGTGGAATTTTCCACCTGTTCCAAAGATTTTTAAATCTTTGTGCTTCCATGTTCTCAGTTATAGGACAAATATTTACTTGAAAATCTAGCTAAGTATTATGACCCACTGTAAGGTTCAGGCACAGAGGAGATGTCATGACTTTGGTCCCTTCTCACCTCACTAGAGCCCTCTAGTTTCTAATGGCACCATGATTGACATCATCAACATCAACCTAAACTAAGGTTGAAGATGGGAGCAAGCTGGTGGGCAGACCAAGACAGGAGCAAGAGTCCTGGCAGGTGATGGTATTCCATCCACATTGGATGCTTGAAAAATAAGTGAAACAGAAGAGCCAATCCATGCCTCACAGTCTCCAGAGCCAGAACCTCACACCTTCCTGACTTAGGATGCCCAGCACCTTTCCCTGGCTCTCCTATAGCAACCAGGTGTGACACCATGAGTTCCTTCCTGCTAGTGACAGTAGCAGATGAAGTTCAGAGAAGAGAGTGTCCTCCTGGCTGATTGTAGCTCTGCTGTGTCCCCGTCAACACAAGTGCGATCAAAAAGGACCAAAGCAAGAGTCACCGTCATTCATGGCTGCTTCTGGAAATGCAAAGTGGTTTAGAAGACTGTGGCAGCTTCTTACAGAACTCAGCATACTCTTCCCATATAAGCCAGAAATCTCACTCCTCAGTATCTACCCAAAGGAGCTGAAACTACGTCCACACAAAAACCTGCACACAGGTATGTAGAGCAGCTTTATTCACAATTCCCAAAGCTTGGAAGCAACCCCCAGATGTCCTTCAGTAGGTGGACAGATAAATAAACTGTGGTACACTCACACAATGGGATACTGTTATTCAGCACTAAAAAGCAATGAGCTATGAAGTCACGAAGACATGGAGGAAACCTAAGTGCACATTGCTAAGTGAAAGAAGCTATGCTGCAAACTTTCCTATTGTGTGAGTCCAATTATATGAAATGCTGGAAGAGGCAAAGATCAGTGGTTGCCAGAGGGCAGGGAGGGATGAATAGGCAGAGCTTGGAGAAACTTTAGGTCAGTGCAACTACTCTGTATGGTACTATAATAGATCATTATGCCTTTGTCCAAACCCATGGACTGTACAACACTGACACTGAACCCTAAGGTATGCACGTTGGATGTTTGGATAATAATGGTGTGTCAATGTAGGTTGGTCAGGTGGAACAGATGGACCATTCTGGAGGGATATGGATCATGGGAGAGGCTGACCCTGTGTGTGAACAAGGGGTAACAAGGAAATCTCTGCACCTTCCTCTCAATTTTGCTGTGAATCTAAAACTGCCCTAAAAATGAATGTCTTTTTTTTTTTAAGGAGTGAAAAACATGTCTTAGATACTAAAAGTATTATACACCTCCCTGGCTTCCTCTGGAGGAAATCAGGAAGCAGCCTGGGCTGGTGGGAGACTCTGCAGCTGCTATTGAAACCTGGAGCTGCCCCTGAAACACTGGCCTCCTCTGGCCACCATGACCCCACCAGGAGCTGGGCTGCTCCTTGTTCTGAGAATACCTGGGTCTGGGAGACTCTCAGGACTTTTTCCATTTTTAAGAAACAGGGTTCGTGCATTTGATGTTTATTTCACAACAGTCTTGTTTTTCAGGTTGTGGTGCACAGAAACAAAATAGCAGGCATGCAAAAGGTCTTTAGATCTTCAGAGGAAAGCCACCCTATAAATCCAAGCCATTATTACTACTAATGAAGTGACTCAGGACCTCCATCTCTAATTGGTCTACTTTACCCAATAAAAGAAGAGTCCTCTTTCCTTCCCTGGATGACTCTCCCCCACATCTCTCTCCTCTCACCTCCTCTAGAGAAAATAAATATCTGGGACAGATATTTATGGGACAGAGCCCTGACATTGTTCCCATGGGGTCTCTGAGATTTTTCCTCTTTTAAATAACTTTGTAACTTCCCTGGTAGAAATGAAGGAGGCCCAGGACCTACTCCCTCACTCTCCCCTTTTTCAGGATTTTGGAGATCCCTGGACCACAGATGCTGTGATCACACTAGTAGACATTCTACTACCTTTCCTATTCCTATCCCCACCCTTCCCTTCATTCCCCTCTGTCTAGTCCAATAGACTTATATTCTGCCCCCCTACTTTTGTTGTTAGCATCTGCTTATCAGAATAACTGCAAAGTTTTTCAAAGAAACCAAAGCAAGATTTTTAAAATCTCATTGTAGCTATTTTACGATTTTTAACCAGTCGGCTCTGGACAAATTCCTGGTATCACAGGATGTGGTGGGAGATGAATGGTGGTAGTCTTGGAAACTGTGGGCACTGTCCTTGGCTTCTGTGCAGGTCTGGAGCTTAGAGACCCCACATGGGGACCTGCTCAGGTGACATTTTCTGGGCTTGCTGGGTCCATTTAGGCTCCGCAGTCTACATGACTCAAATCTCAGGCAAACACCCTGGACTCAGCACCCCGAGGGGCCGGCAAGGTCAGTGGCTCCTCTCATTGCAGAGGGGCAGCTAAACCAGTTTTGTGTTTTTTTTTAATTGGAGGAAAACATTTGACACTGTTAGACTCTTTGCTGCACTAATAATACCAAGCTGAGAGGCAGACACCCCCAGGCAGGCCATGTGTTTTCTGGGCAGACCAGTTTCTTCAGCACAATATGAGTAATCGCACCCTTCTTTTGAACTTCACCGGTGAACTTGGTGCTCCAGGTGGGTGGACTTGGAAGCCATCAATGGGATTTGTCTGCAAGGAGTGCCTTGGCTGATGGCCAGGGAGGCAGCCTCCTGACTCTGATTCCAGGTTAGAACGGGGTACCCCTCAGATAACTCGGACCGTTGGGCCACACCTGTGCACACGGCTGTGCGGTCATGTGGACATGCTCACGAGTCATCATTCACCCCTGGTGTGAGGACCGTCCCCACAGAACGGCCTCCATGTACGGCAGCTCTTGGCCTAGATGAATTTTCTACTTGTTCTTCTTAGACATACATGACAGTAGAGTGTGTTTTGACAATTATACATATATGGAGGATGACTTATTCTAATCAGGAGCTCATTCTCATAGTCGTGCTTGATGTGGAGTTTCACTGGACGTGTATTCATATATGAACGTAGGAAAGTGATGTCCGGTTCATTCTACTCTCCTTTCTCTTCCTATCCCCACCCCTTCCCTTGATTTCCCTTTGTCTAATCCACTGAATTTATATTCTCCCTCCCCCACCCCAGCTTATTCTGGGTTAGCATTGCACATCAGAGAGAACCTTCAGCCTTTGGTTTTGGGGGGCTGCTTATTTGCATGTTGGTACCCACAGCTTCTCATTTCCCTGCGTATTTATTGACTTCTGATACCTGACCCTCCAACACAAACTAGAGTTTTGGAACTATTTTTTTTCTTTTTTTAAAAAACTATCATTAGTCTCTGTTTCCCCTTTATTATGTCAATTTAATAGCAACTGCAAGCAGTTACAGTTGCAAAGCTCCACGCGGGATTGATGGCCTCATCTCCTTACAACACACCTGTTACCACTGTGCTTCCTACTTTGGATCTTTGTCCCTCTCCTAACACTGCAGCAGGGGAAGAAAACCAAACTCAAGTCCCCTTCCTCTGTGTGGCTCTCCAGCTACTGCAGTACCACTGATGGGATAGGCTGCCATTTCCCCATCAAGCTGCCTTTGAAACCTGATCAAAAATAAGTGGGTCCTACAGTGGACCTGTGCTTCCCGACTCCATTCCTTCCACTGATGATGTTGGACTGTATTTTCTCCCAAATGATACTGTCTCCATGAGTGTAGGCTCGTGATAGACCTGAAGATATGGGAGTAGAGTTCTCCCTAATATCCTTCTTCTTTAAAAGAATATATTCTTATGATATTACTCGTTATCCTAAAAGCTGTCTTGACTATCATAGGTACTTTATTTACGTGGCCGTATGAATTCTAGATTTAGCTATCAGATTAGGAGAGAGAAACCACAGTTTTAATTGTGACATTGATTCTAGAGATCATTTTGAGGATTGACACATTAGGAGATCAAGCCCTCGAAGGGAGGGGGGCATGGGGTTATTAATGATGGTGGAATGTGATGATCATTATGATCCAAAGTACAGGTATGAAGACACGAATTGGAGTGAAGATACTATGTATGCAACCAGAGATGTGAAAAAGTGTGCTTTATATGTGTAATAAGAATTGCAATGCATTCCACTGTCCTATATAAAAAATTAATTAATTAATTAAGAATAAGTAAGTAAATAAAGAAGATCAAGCCCTCCAAGATTTGAAAACAATATTTTATTTCTTCATTTGTTTATGTCTTCTTTAATCTTTGGATTTTTTATTCATATGCTGTAGTTACACGTAATAGTGGGCTTCATTTGGACATAATAATATTCACATGGGATATCATTTTCTCCATTACAATCCCCTGTCTTCCACTTTCCCACCCTTCCTTCCTCCCTCTGCTCCCCCTCTTCTCCTCTGCTGGTTTTCCTTCCATGTGCTTATCTTGTTTCATTGGTGCTTTATAGATGTGCATAAGGGTGGAACATGGTGTGGAGCACTCACACATGTCCATAGCATGATTCCATCAATGGCATCAGTGCTCTCCCCTCTTCCCATCCCTCTGCCCTCCCCTTCGATCCGTCTCCTCTCCTCCACAATCCCCCTTCTATTTTCTTCGGATTCCTGTCCTTCCTGCAGCCTCACTTATTTTGAATCAGAAATATTTATTGTGCAGGACTTTCACTTATTTTGGCAGATTAGTCCCCAAGTATCTCATTTTAATGCTAAAGTAAACGGCACTGTTTAATTTTTCATTTCAAATAGTCCATTATATTTAAAAACTATAATTGACTTCTGTACGTGGATCTTAGACCCTGGAATCTTGTGAAACTTACCTGTTCGCTCTATCAGCTTCTCAAGATTCCTCTGGAGTCCTACATGGATGATTCAGTAACCTGATGACTAAGAGTCTTACTTTTTTCCTTTCCATTATGAATGGCTTTAATGTCTTCTTGTTTGTACTGGCTGGAGCCTCCAGTAAAGCATTCAATAGAAATGTCGTGTTTCTGATCATCAGGACAAAAGCATTTCATCTTTCATCATTAAGTCTGATGTCGTCTGTGGGTTTGGGTAGATACCCTTCTGGTCATTGTTTGATGCGGGTTTTCACCTCAAGTAAATACTGACTTTTACCAAATTCATTTTTATTATTTATTGAAGTGATGATATGCTAGGAGTTTTGTTAATATGGTGAATTACACTGGATAATTACTGGATGTGAAACCAGCCATACATTCTTGGGATAAATCCACATGCTCATATGTCTTTGGCTTTTGACATATTGTTGTCAACTAGACCATCAAAAAGTTCATGTAGAATTTTGCACCCGTATCCATGAGGGATAATGGTCTATAATTTGTTTTCACTAATAACTTTGTTTGGTATTTGATTCAGGGTAATATTGGCCTCAGGTTGGAAAATATGACTTCCTTTTTAATTTTCTGGAAGAATTTTTGTAGAATTGGAATTCTTTCTTCCTTAAGTATTTATAATTCACCTGTGAAGCTATCTGGGAGCAGAGACGTGTGTGTGTGTGTGTGTGTGTGTGTGTGTGTGTGTGTGTATCTGTCTGTGTGTGTGAGAGAGAAAGACAGAGAGAGAGATTTTAATTACGAATTCAATTTATTTAATTTAGGATCTTAGGTTATCTATTTCTCCTCCTCCTTGTCTTCCTCCTTCTTTTTTTAAATTTTTTTTCTTCAATGCAGGAGATCAAACCCAGGAAGCACTATACCACTGAGCTACAACCCACAACTCTTTTCTCCTTAAGTGAACGTGGGTTGTGTGTATCTTTCAAAGACTGTTCACTTTATCTAAGCTGCAAGATTAATGGTATGATTATTTAAATGAATATGAGCATTCTGTTGTTTTAACTTGCCCTCTTTGTTCTTTTTTATTGCATTTCCTGTTCTTAAAAATGTCTTCGTATTAATTTATTAATTTAGATTATTGTAGTCCCTTAATTATAATTGATTACTTGGATTAATGTTTTCACTTTAAGTCCTTTTTTAGTTTTTGTTGGATTTTGTTCTTCTGGAGGTTACTAGAGTTTTTTGTGTACCTCTTTTGCTTCCAAGTGCTATCATACCAGTTAATGTATCATATGAGAACCTAAAATAGAATATTTCTATTTTTCTTTCCAACTTTGTCATATTATGGATACATTTTACTTTTACATACACTAAAAATTCCACAGAACATTGCTGTTGTGTGTGTTTAAATAAACAATTACCTTTTAATAGTATTTCAATAACAAGAATCAAACTCTATACTTACCCAAACTATATATTTAACCATATTACCAAATGTAATACTCTCCATTCTTTTATATAGATCTATATTTTATATAGATTCTATATTTCCCTCTGATAATATGTTACATCTGCTTAAAGGACATCTTTTATTTAACATTTCTGTAAGTTAAAATTTTCAGCTTTTGTATGTCTAAAATCTCTTTTTTTTCCTTAATTTTTGAAACATATTTCAATGCAACATAGACTTTGAGTTGAAAGATTTTTTTTTTCGTTCTTTGGAGGTATTTTCTGTGTTGATTCCTTGTTTGCATTATTTCTGATAAGAACTCTGCTGTCATGCTGACTTTGGTTCCTCTGTGTTTAATGTGTCTCTTTTTCTTCCCACTGACTTTAACATTTCCATTTGTTACTGGCATTGAGCAATTTGATGGCAAGGCACCTTACTATTTTATGCTTTTGTGACTAGGATTCAATGAATTCTTGAATGGGTAGGTTTATAGTTTTGATCCACTTTGGTAAATGGCGATTTTGATATCAGATGCTTTTTGTGCCTTAACCCTATCTTTTGTAGACTCTATTTTTTAGGGTTATTGAAATTGCTCTGTAGCTCACGGATGATCTGTTCATTAAAATTCTTTTCCTATGGGTTCCACTCTTCATGTAAAACGATTGTCTATTCAGGCTGAAAGAAACAGGCACTATTCCTGACATGTATGCACTTCTGGAACAGGTTCTTCAAATCCTTTCTGCTGGTTCTTTTCCCAGCTTTGGGTAAACCATATATATATATATATATATATATATATATATATATATATATATATATATATATATTACACACACACACACACACACATATGCCAATGTATCAGTCGCAGTACCTAGCTTAATACCGAGGAAAACCCATTTCTGTGTGCATTTCTCCTCTCAGTACTGGCCCTGGGCACTCCAGCCACCTCAGACTCAGCTCCATCTCACTCGGGAATTCAGTAGGCTCCACACAGGTTGTCCATGTCTCAGCCTGAACAGTCTCTTTAAACTATAAGCTGGAGTAATTATTGGCTCATTTCATTTACTTATTGACATTTTTCCTGATGTCCAGTGTCTAGAAAACAGCTGTTTCATATATTTTGTTATTGTTTTTTAGTGGGGGGTGGGGCAGAGGATTATTTCAAGGGTATGTCTGTGTGTCTGCAAACATGGTGCTGGGTGCTTTATTTGACTAGAGCTTATGTCTTTTCAGTTCTTGAAAATCTGGATAAAGAAGATAATTTCTTATATATACATCATTTACCGAAGTGAACTTGAAAAATATAAAGAGACTGATTTTCAGAGAAGACATTAAAAAAAAGTACTATTTAAATCTCTGGAAATCATTAGATGCCCTTATTTTCTTCAGAGAATTCTATTAAGTCTTTATGAAACAATAGTCCTAATGCTAACAGATGCTTCTATAAGAGGATGGGTGTCTCCAAATCATTTTCA
Organism: Urocitellus parryii; assembly: GCF_045843805.1. NCBI lineage: Eukaryota > Metazoa > Chordata > Mammalia > Rodentia > Sciuridae > Urocitellus > Urocitellus parryii. Next base: position 69,086,538 of record NC_135543.1, on the reverse strand, counting down.
TGAAACAAACATAGTAATTAAATTCAAGGAAGATAGAACAAAAGAAAATTACAAATTGGAGCCAGTTATAAATATTGATTTAAGATTCATGAATATAATATTACTAAATAAAACCCTATAGCAAACTAAAATAGCCACCACCATGACCAAGAGCATTTTACTCCAGAAATGTAAGAGTACGCAGTGTTAGGAAATTATTAATATGGCTGCTGAATTAAAAAGGCTAAGTTGAAAAGGTGTTTTCTTATTTCCACAGATGCTCAAAGACACTCAACATCTACTCATGATAGCTGTTTAGAAACATGAATATATGCATCTTGGATTAGGAATATAAAATATACCTATTTCAGTGTCAGGACAACTGCGTAACACTCATCTTGAGAAGTACCACTATAAGTGGATGAGGGTACCCACTTCTACCACTGTTTACATTTGGTTTGGAATTACTAGATCATGCAATGAGAAGTACACTAAGAAACTACAAGTATAAAAAATAGGAAGATGGAGATGTCATAATTAGTTTTACATTGTATATAATTTATACTTATGTACTAATTAATTACATACCTAGAAACATCAGAGTATCCTCTGGATAAAATTATTACAAATAATAAGAAACATTTTTAAAATGGCTTGACACAAAACCAATATATATAGAATTGTTTAAATATAAGAGCAACAATTTATTGGAAAAGCTAAATGGAAATAAATAGCCCATCTAAAATATAAAGATTTCAACATATTTTTTTAAATGCTAAGAAAATATGTAAGGAGTTTGGAAGACATTACTACCATCCAGTCTCAGAATAACAAAAAAAGCAAAAAACAAAACAAAACAAAACAAAAACACTATAAGTCAACAACTCTTCTTAGCTCCCTCAGCAAGTTCAGGTCACAGGACACCCGAATATTGGAGTCACAGGCAGACACAGGGGATCACAGTTTTACATGAAGAAGAATCCACCCATCGAGCCGGCATTGAGTAGAAATTGATGTGTACTAGTGATTGAGCATGAACTAATCTGAGAAGAAAATGTGCATGTTGGGGGTGGGGAGCACTTTCCTGAGTTTTGTCTTCAGGAACCCCATGAAGTTCCCAGCATGAAAAACAGAGAAACAATAACTTTAAAGGAAAAGGAAAATAAACTATTTTGAAATAGTCCCAGAATGTTCTGTTCACTTCTTAAAAAAAAAAATTAAAAAATAAAAAGGCCCGCCCACAATGAAAGCTATTTCACCAAAACCTGGCCAACTTGGGTTTTTCTAGAACATAACCAACTCCATCCCTCTCTAGCCTCCTCTAGCTTTCCTGACTTTCCTAAAGGAAAAGAACGGAGACAAACTTTGGAAATTCACAGTTAAAAGGCAAGGCTCACTGGAAGACTGAGAACTCATGGTAAGATTATAGAATGCTTCCACTCCCCCCACACCTTAGCAGCACATCACTAGACAGTTCTTCTTAGGAAAAGAATTGGCTTTCCATGAAATATTATACGACAAAGTGAAAGGTAAAACATGCAGTTTGAGGAGACTAAACAATCATTAGAACAAGAGTCAGATGTGGCTGGCATGTTGAAGTTATCAGACCTGGAATTTATGATAACTATGATAAGTGAAGTTAAGGCACCTTTCCTACCATGGAAAAGTGACCACATGTAAGAAGAATAGATGAGTCATGTAAAGGGAGAGATGGAAATTCTAGGAAAGAATAAAAAGAAACACAAGAAGTGAAAAACACTATAATAAAAATAAAGAATACTTTTGGTGAGCTAATGAGTAGACTGCACACCTCTAAGGAAAGAACCTCTGAACTTAAGGATGCATTAATATAATGTCAAAACTAAAAAGCAAGGAGAATAGGTTGAGACAATGAGGCCATCTTGAATAGCCTGCCCCAGACTGTGGGACAGCTGTAGTAGGTGTAACATATACATAACAGCAACACCAGGAGAAAGACAGAGGAGCAAAGATTTGAAGCAATAGTGATAAGAACCTTCCAGAATTAAGGCAGATGACAAACTACACATCCAGGAAGTTACAGAATATCAAGAATAGTGCAGGCACAAATAGCCACTCCTAGGCATATCACACAAACCTCGGAAAATAAACACCAAGAAAAAAGTCTTCAGGAAAATATTGAGAACTCTGCCAGATTTCTCTTCAGACACTATGCCATCAAGAATAGAGTGGAATGAAACATTTAAAATGGTAAATGAACAAAACTCTTGGTGTTAGTCAGCCTTCCATTGCTGTGACCAGAACACCTGACAAGAACAACTTAGAGAAAGAAAAGGTTATTTTGGGTTCATGGTTTCAGAGGTTTCTGTTCACGGTCAGCCAACTCCACACTGTGTGTCTGTGGTCAGTCAAATACTGTGGCCCAAGAGTGGGGCAGAGGAACACTGCTCAGACCACCGCAGCCAGGAAGTGGGGTCAGTCACCAGGGACAAACTATAAAACCCAAAGTCACGCCCCCCGTAACACACTGCCTTCATCACCTGCCTCCTGTTACCACCTGGTCGTCCTTTCAAATTACTAATCCATCAAATGGGTTCACCCACTGATTAGGCCCTGGCTCTAGTTAGCTAATCATTTACCTCTGAGCAATCCTAATTAACACAGGGCCCACCTTTTGGGAGCCACCTCATATAGAAACACCACCCATCAAGCCAGACGCCCATACTTTGTAAAATTGTCCTCCAAAAGTGAAGAAGAAATAAAGGTGTTCTCAGACAGCTAAAAGTTGAGGAGATTTGTCAGCAATAGACCCACCTTGCAAAAAATATTTAAAAAAGCTCTTCAGAGAGAAGAAAAAGGATCTACCTCGGAAGTTCCGAACTATACAAAAGAAAGGGTAATGAAGAAGGCATGAATGAAGGTAAAAAAAATCTTATTTTTATTAATTTATCTAACAGCAGTTTATTTAAAATAATAGCAACAATGTGTTTGTGATTATGGTTAAGGGCAAGTGAAATGAATAGCAGCAATGATATAGGGGTGAAATGAGGTGACTAGAAACACCTTCTTATCAGGTGCTCTCACTACCTGTGATGCAGTGAAGAGTTATTTAAAACTGGGCGTGGATTAGTCACAAATACATATTGCAAATTCTACAGCGACCACTGAGAGAAATAAATAAAAAGAAAATGTGATTATTATACAGAGAGGAGAAAATTTTAAAAAAAAAAAGCAAAAAAAAGATTTGAGTAAAATAAAGAGCTAGAAAAAAATAAGAGAAAATGGAAGTTTATGAAGTGAACAATTAAAACCACTTACAGCAGAAAAAGAGTGAAAGATGACAATTAAAACAGAATAAGAACAAATAGTAGATATTGATCCAACTATATCAATAATCATTTTAAATATTAATGGTCTTAAAACATCAACTAAAAGACAGATATTATTTGAATGGATAAAAATGGGACAAAAGAACAAGGTACCCACCTTATAAATGTGTGTGTGTGTTTATTGTGTGTGTTTTAAACAAGGAAATGGGGAAGATATACAATGCTAATAGTAATCAAAAGAAAGCTGGTATAATTAATTAATTTCAGACAAAGTTGGAATAAGAAAAATTATGAGGGACAAAAAGGAGTTTTACATAACGGTAAAGAGGTCAATTCTCCAAGGATATATAAGAATCCTTAAAATATAAGCACCTAAAAAAGAGCGTCAAAATACATGAGGAAAAAATAGTACTTCGTGGAGAAATAGAAAAATCCATTATTTTAGCTTTAAACTTCAGCACGTGTCTATTAGCAGTTGGCAGCTGTATCAGACAGAAAATTGGTAAGGATATGGTCAGACTGAACAACACTGTTCATTAGCAAGGTCTAATCAAACTTTATAGAATACTTCTTCCAGAAACAGAAGAACATACCTTCTTCTCAAGCTCACATGGAGCATTCACTAAGGTCGGCCACATTCTGCACCATAAAATAACACCCTAAGAAATTTAGATGGAAAGAATAGAAGTAAAATGATGTCCACTCTCAGATCAGAGTGAAATTATACTAGAATTCAATGACAGAAATGTAGTTGGGAAATACCCAAATATTTGGAGATTAAATAACACACTTTAAAATAACACATGGGTCAAAAAAATCATAAGAAATGTTAAAAATGTTTTAAATTAAATGAAAATTAAAATGTAATTCATCAAAATTTTTGCAAAGCAGCAAAGGAGGCAAATTTATAGCATTGAATGTGTTATTAGGAAAGCAAATATCAAAATAAATCATTTTCAATTTGGAAAAAAAGGTGAGTGGGGCATGGGATGAGTGGAAGAAATTTGGATTGAACAAAGGAGAGACAGGGAGGGGGCATGGGGGTAGGAAAGATGGTGGAGTGAGATGGACATCATTACCTAGGTACATGTATAGTTGCACAATGGTGTGTCTCTACCTCATGTGCAACCAGAGAAGTGAAAAATTCTGCTCCATTTGTGTACAATAAATCAAAGAGCTTTCTGCTGTCATGTATAACTGATTAGAACTAATAAAAAATCAAAAGAATAAAGTTTAGAGCAGAAATCAATGAAATTTAAAAAGACATAAGTGAAAATCAACAAAGCCAAAAGCTTTTTCTTTGAAAAGAGAGATAATATTAATAAAATTATAGCCAGAGAGAGAGAGAGAGAGAGAGAGAGAGAGAATTCACAATGAACAAATGGTCATAAATGAAAGAAAGGAAATCATTACTGATCCTATTAAAGTATAATCTTTAAGGGCACTAAAGGATATTTGAAGAATATTATAAACTATAACTGCAAGTTTGATAACTTAGATGAAATGGACCAATCCCTTCAAAGACATAATCCTGCTATAGCATGATTGTGTCTCCTCCAAAACCTAAGTGTTGTTAATACAGTCGTGTTAGGTCACGTGGCCTTTCAGAGGTGAGTAGGCCATGAGGCATCTCCCCTGTAAATGGAATCAGGTGCTCTTATGAAGGGACTCAATGAAGAAAATTCATTCATTTTTGCCCTTCCGCCTTCTGCCATGTGAGGACAGTGTCTCCCATCTACAGGTGTTAGGGTTTGAACATGAAGTTTCCCCCTCAGGCTCATGTGCTGAATGCTTGGTGCCTGGTGCAGCAATGTTCAGAGGAAGGAGTTTGGGGAAGTGATTTGGTCATGAGGGCTCTGACTTCATTAGTGGATTGATTAATTGATAGCTGGATGGACTTCCAGGTGGTAGGAGGTGGGGTTGGTTGAAGGAGCAGGTCTTTGGAGGGTGTGCCTGTGGGGACTACATCTTAACTCTGGCCCCTTCCTCTCCCTCTCTCTGCTGCTCAGCTGCCATTAGATGAGTGGTTTTCCTCTGCCACGCCTTTCACCATGATGTTCTGCCTTCCTCAAGCCCAAAACACTGCAGCCAGCTGACCATGAACTCCAACCTCTGAAATTCTGAGCCAAAATAAACTTTTCCTTCTTCTAGTTGTTTCTGTCAGGTATTTTGGTCACAACAACAAAAAGTTGACTAACACACTGTGTTGAAGGTGCCTCTTTGGAAGCAGAGCACAGGTCTCCTCAAACATTGAACCTACTGGTGCCTTGATCTTGGGTTTCCTGGCCTACACAAGTGCAATAACTAATTTCTGTTGTTTTCTAAGTCTGCGGTATTCTGTTACAGCAGCACAATACATGGAGACACTTTCAAAACCCCACACAAGAATAAATAGACAAACTGAATAGGTCTGTATCTATTCAACAAATCGAATAAAGAACTCATAACCTCCAAGACATGAAGTACCAGGCTCAGATGAATTCACTGGTGAATTCTATAAAATATTTAAGGAAAAAAACACCAATTCACTGCGGTCTCTCCTAGATGATAGAAGTCAGGAGAATATTTTCTAACTCATTCCATGAGGGTAGCAGTAACCAAATATCAAAATCAGATAAAGATATTATGAGAAAACTATGAACAATTATTGCTCACAAACAGATGCAAAAATCCTCAACAAAATATTAGCAAACATGTATAAAAAAACTCACATCACAATCAAGTCAGATTTATGTCAGAGTTGTTCAATACACAAAAAAAATCAATTAGTATAAATCATCCCATCACATTCCCAAGCTGAAGAAGAAAAATCACATGATTACATCAATATACTGTCTGATTCCACTTGGAATGGCATTCAGGAAGAGGAAAAACTACAGCAACAGTTAAAAAAAAATCAGTGGCTTTCAAGAGTTAGGAGGAAAGAGAGATGAATGGGCAGATTACAGAAAACTTCAAACTTCAAGGGATGTGCCACTGCTCTTTATACCATAGTGGATACCTATCATTTTTTTTAAATTTCTTATTCTAATAGTATATATGACAGCAGAATGCATTACAATTCATATTACACATATAGAGCACATTTTTTTCATATCTTTGCTTGTATACAAAGTATATTCACACCATTCATGTCTTCATCCATGTACTTAGGGTAATGATGTCCATTTCATTCCACCGTCTTTTCTACCCCCATACCCCCTCCCTTCCCCTCCCACCCCTTTGACGTATTTAGAGTTTGTTTAATCTTCTCATGCTCCCCCTCCCAACCCCACTATGAATCAGCCTCCTTATATCAGAGAAAACATTTGACATTTGGTTTTTGGGGATTGGTTAACTTCACTTAGCATTATATTCTCCAACTCCATCCATTTACCTGCAAATGCCATGATTTTGTTCTCTTTTAATGCTGAGTAAAATTCCATTGTGTATATATACCACATTTTCTTTATCCATTCATCAACTGAAGGGCATGTAGGTTGGTTCCATAGTTTAACCATTGTCAATTGTGCTGCTGTAAATATTGATATGGCTATGTTCCTGTACTAGGCTGTTTTTAAATCCTTTGGGTATAGACCAAGGAGTGAGATAGCTGGGTCAAAAGGTGATACCATTCCAAGTTTTCCAAGGAATATGCATACTGCTTTCCATATTGGCTGCACCATTTTGCAGTCCCACAAGCAATGTATGAGTGTACCTTTTCCCCACATCCTTGCTAACACTTATTATTGCCTGTATTCTTGATGATTGCCATTCTGACTGGAGTGAGATAAAATCTTAGAGTAGTTTTTATTTGCATTTCTCTAATTGCTAGAGATGTTGAACATTTTTTCATATATTTGTGGATTGATTGTATATCACATTCTGAGAAGTGTCTGTTCAGGCCCTTGGCCCATTTATTGATTGAGTTATTTGGATTTTTTTAATTTTAATTTTTTTTTGGTGTTTAGCTTTTTGAGTTCTTTATTTATCCTAGAGATTAGTGCTCTATCTGATATGCAAGTGGTAAAAATTTGCTCATAAGTTGTGGGCACTTAATTCACCTCACTGATTATTTCTTTTGCTGAGAAAAAGCATTTTAGCTCAAATCCATCCTATTTATTAATTCTTGATTTTAATTCTTGCACTACAGGAGTCTTATTAAGGAAGTAGGGGCCTAATCTGATATGATAGAGATTTGGGCCTACTTTTTCCTTCTTTTAGATGCAGGGTTTCTAGTTTTTTAGATTCTTGATCCACTTTGAGTTGAATTTTGTACATGGTGAGAGATAGGGGTTTAATTTCATTTTGTTGCATATGGATTTCCAGTTTTCCCACCACCATTTGTTGAAGAGGCTATCTTTTATCCAATGCATGTTTTTGGCACCTTTGTCTAATATAAGATAATTGTAATTTTGTGGATTAGTCTCTCTGTCCTCTATTCTGTACCATTGGTCTACCAGTCTGTTTTGGTGTTGATAACATGCTGTTTTTGTTACTATTGCTCTGTAGTATAGTTTAAAGTCTGATATAGTGATGCCACCTGCTTCACTCCTCTTGCTAAGGATTTGCTTTAGCTATCGGGGTCTTTTATTTTTCCAGATGAATTTTATGGCTGCTTTTTCTATTTATATGAGGAATATCATTGGTGTTTTGATTGGAATTGCATTAAATTTGTATAGTGCTTTTGATATTTTTGCTTTTGATATGCAGAAATGCCTTTGAACTAGGGATGTTGATTTTGTATCCTGCTACTTTGCTGAATTCATTTACTATTTCTAAAAGTTTTCTGGTGGAATTTTTTGGGGTTTTCTAGGTATAGAATCATATCATCAGCAATTAGTGCCACTTTGAGTTCTTCTTTTCCTGTCTGTATCCCTTTTAATTTCTTTTATCTGTCTAATTGCTCTCCAGTGTTTCAAGAACTATGTTAAATAGGCGTGGTTAAAGAGGGCATCCCTGTCTTGTTCCAGTTTTTAGAGAGAATGCTTTCAATTTTTCTCCATTTAGAATGATGTTGGCCTGGGGCTTAGCAAAGATAGCCTTTACCATGTTGAGATATGTTCCGGTTATTCCTAATTTTTCTAGTGTTTTGAATGCTAAAAGGGTGCTGTATTTTGTCAAATGCTTTTTCTGCATCTATTGAGATGATCTTATGATTCTTATCTTTAATTCTATTGATATGATGCATTATATTTATTGATTTCCATATGTTGAACCAACCTTGCGTCCCTGGGATGAATCCCACTTGATCGTGGTGCACAATCTTTTTGATATGTTTTTGTATTCAATTTGCCATAATTTTATTGAGAATTTTTGCATCTATGTTCATTAGAGATATTGGTCTGAAGTTTTCTTTTTTCTTTCTTTTTCTTTTTTTTCTTTCTTCTTCTTCTTCTTCTTCTTCTTCTTCTTCTTCTTCTTCTTCTTCTTCTTCTTTTTGTTTTTGATGTGTCTTTGCCTTGTTTTGGAATCAGGATGATATTGGCTTCATAAAATGAGTTTTGACGTGCTGCCTCTTTTTCTATTTCCTGAAATAAATTGGAGAGTATTGGTATTAGTTTTTCTTTAAAGGTCTTGTAGAAATTGGTTGAGTATCCATTAGGTCCTGGGCTTTTCTTGGTTGGTAAGCTTCTGATGGTGTCTTCTATTTCATCACTAGATATTGATCTATTTAAATTTTGTATATCATTCTGACTCAATTTGGGCAAATCGTATGACTCTAGAAATTCGTCAATGCCTTTGATATTTACTATTTTATTGGAGTACAAGTTTTCAAAATAATTTCTAATTATCTTCTGTATTTCTGTAGTGTCTGTTGTGATATTTTCTTTTTTATCACATATATCAGTAATTTGAGTTTTCTCTCCTCTTCATTAGCATGACTAAGGTTCTGTCAATTTTATTTATTTTTTCAAAGAACCAACTTTGTGTTTTGTCAATTTTTAAGTGTCACTTTTATTTGAATTTCATTGATTTCAGCTCTGATTTTAAATATTTTCTGTCTTCTACTGCTTTTGGTGTTGATTCATTCTTCTTTTTCTAGGGCTTTGAGATGTAATGTTAAGTCATTTATTTGTTGACTTTTTCTTTTTTTAAGGAATGAACTTTCCTCTTAGTACTGTCTTCATAGTGTCCCAGGGATTTTGATTCGTTGTATCTGTGTTTTCATTCCCCTCTAAGAATTTTTTAATCACCTCCTTCATGTCTTCTGCAACCCACTGTTCATTCAGTAGCACAGTATTTAATCTCCAGGTGTTGGAGTAGATTTCATTTTTTTAATCATTTATTTCTAATTTCATTCCATTATGATTGGATAGAATGCAGTGTAGTATCTCTATTTTTTAATATTTTCCAAGAGTTGCTTTGTGGCTTAATATATGGTCTATTTTGGAGATGGATCCATGTGCTGCTAAGAAACTGTATTTGTTCATTAAAGAATGAAATATTCTATGTATGCCAGTTAAGTGTAAATTATTGATTGTATTATCGAGTTCTATAGTTTCTTTGTCCAGCTTTTGTTTTGAAGATCTACCCAGTGGTGAAAGAGGTGTGTTAAAGTCACCCAGAATTATTGTGTTGTGGACTATTTGACTCTTGAACTTGAGAAGAGTTTGTTTGATGAATGTAGATGCTCCATTGTTTGGGGCATATAAATTTATAATTGTTATGTCTTGTTGATAAATTGTTCCCTTAAGCAGTATGAAATATCCTTGTTTATCCCTTTTGATTAACTTTGGCTTAAAGTCTACTTTATTTGATATGAGGATGGAAACCCCTGCTTGCTTTGGCACATCCATGTGAGTGGTATGATTTTTCCCAACGTTTCACCTTCAGTCTGTGGATGTCTTTTCCTGTAAGATAAGTCTCTTGGAGGCAGCCTATTGTTGGGTCTTTTTTAATCCAATCTGCTAGTCTATGTCTTTTGATTGGTGAGTTTAGGCCATTAACATTCAGGGTTATTATTAAGAAATGATTTGTATTGCCAGGCATTTTTGTTTATTGTTGGTATTTAACTTGACTTGGTTTCTCCTTTGATTGGTTTTTCCTTTAGTGTAACACCTCCCTTTGCTGATTTCCTTGTTGTTTTTAAATTCCTCTTCATGGAATATTTTGCAAAGGATGTTCTGTAGTGCAGGTTTTCTAGTTGTAAATTCTTTTAACTTTTGTTTTCATGGAAAGTTTTTATTCCATTATCAAATCTAAAGCTTAATTTTGCTGGATACAAGATTCTTGGTTGGCATCCATTTTCTTTCAGAGCTTGATACATGTTGTTCCAGGATCTTCTAGCTTTCAGGGTCTGGGTTGAAAAATCTGCACACAATCTAACTTGTTTTCCCCTATATGTAATCTGATTCTTTATCTCATGGCTTTTAAGATTCTCTTCTTATTCTCTGTGTTAGACACTTTCATTATAACGTGGCTTGGTGTGGATCTGTTGTGATTTTATACATTTGGCATCCTATAAGCCTCTTGAATTTGGTTTTCCAATTCATTTTTCATGTTTAGAAAATTTGCTGATATTATTTCATTGAATAGATAATTCATTCATTTGGTTTGGAACTCTATGCCTTCCTGTATCCCAATAACACTTAAATTTGGTCTTTTTATGCTTTCCCATATTTCTTGAATGTTCTGCTCATGGTTTCTTACCATTTTCACTGTGTGGTCTACATTTTTTTCAAGACTATATATTTTTTATTTATTGTCTGAGGTCCTGTCTTCCAAGTTGTCGAATCTGTTGGTGATACTTTTAATTGAACTTTTAATTTGGTTTGTTTCTTTTTCTTTTTCTTTTTTTAAGAACCTCTATCTCCCTGTTGAGGTGATCTTTTGCTTCCTGGGTTTGTTTATGTAGGTCCTTGTCAAAGCCATCTTTCACTGCTTGTATCTGTTCTCTTATATCTTCCTTGAGGTCACAGAACATTTTAACCATGTACATCCTGAACTCCTGCCCTGCTGGCCATGGATTCTAATAATGTGGCATCTTGATTTGTTTGGGGCACTTTCTTCCCTTGTCTTTTTGTATTGCTTGTGTGTCTTCCCTTCTAACCCTGTGGATTCTAGGCATTACTGTTTTTACCCTATAGGTTTATAGTGCCCCTGTACAGTTCCAATGCCTCTCCTTTGGGGTGAAGGACAATGTTAACAGATCCCACTATAAACAATATACACCCTAAAAACAAATATTTGCTGTTAAGATGTTTACAGTTTGGTTATAATGTACAGAAAAGGTGAAATCAATTATTATCTATAATATACTCAGTAGGTTTGTAAAAGGGTTTACAGTTTCTGATGGTGGACAAAGAACCAGGGGTGAGGAGTAGGATGATATGCTGAGGAGGTAGGAGGTGAGGATAAAGAGTTATTATATCTTAGGAAGTGTGAAGGAGGAATCTAAAGAGGAAGATTAGTAGCAGGAGAAGACAGAGGAAGTAATTTGGGAAGTCAGTAGAGTACATGAAACTAATACATACATATATTAAGAAAAATTTAAAAATGTTAACATAGTAAAAATTGGTAAAAAAAAAATATACAACACAGCTGGAATATATTATTCAGATGTCCTAGTCCTCAAAATCCTAATTCATGCAGAGTACTTGGTTTCACATTTGTTGGGGTTGTGAGGGTGGGAAGAAATTGTGAGGGAGAGGAAAAAATCTTAAAGGAAGAAACAGGGATGTTTTGGTTGGAGATCATTATCTTTCCTGCTTCTCTTCTCATCCAATAGGTGAGGCCACCTGTTGTTAGCTGGTACCTCTGCCCTCAGGATGGTGAAGGTGACCAGGATGGAAGGGTGGTCCTGGGTGGAGGGCACCTGGAAGTGGGGTGTGGGACCTGCTGATCCTCAAAGGGAGACTGCACCTCAGGGATCTCTTTTGGGGCCCACTCATGTGATGTGGGTACCTGGTCTTATCTCCTTATCTCTCCCGAAGACCTCCCAGTTCCTGGTCTCTGTTAGTCCCTAAACATATCCCACTCACCCCCTCCCTCACCACTACCTAACCAGGGACATTTCTCTCCAGGGCTCTTGAGCCTGGCACTTTGGGCGCACCCCACCTACCCCGCTGAGAGCTGTTTTGTGTTGGGCACCCACTGTGCTGCGTTAGTGGCTGCTGGGGAGGAGGGGAGTTAGAAACTGGTACCTGGCCAACCGGAGTTCCAAACCGGAAGCTGTCCCACTAAAGATGGTGATGAAGGTGACCCAAGATGGAAGCGGTTGTTTTCAGCGATGGGGTGTCCGTTGGGGTGGGGGAAGCCGGGGAATGGTCTGGAATGATGAGTTCAGAGACAAGCTCTGTGACGTGCAGCATGTGGCTGTCCACTGACTTCAGGGCCTCTGTGAAGTTCTCAGGTGCAGGCAGGCAACTGCCCATAGGGGACTATCTCTGCCACTGCCAAGTCCCAAGATGGTGGCGACTGGGGGAGCCATCTTGGTATATGGGGGTCCCCACGGGAGTGGTGGCTAGAGTGGGAGGCTGCCAGTTGTCCTATGGAAGCTGCCGGGTGTCCTGCATGGGACTGGCATCTGTGATTTCTGCTCTGTTGGGTGGCCAAAAATTCTGCGTGGATGCTGATGCCTATGGTCCCACTTGGGCACCCAGTAGCCCTGCATAGGCAAGTAGTTGGGAGATCTACTCTGACACTGAGTCCTGGAGCCCTGCATGGGCACAGTGGCCATTTGTTATTCCTGTGCAGGAGCAGGAATATCGCAACCTTGAGTCCCAGGTCACAGAGCGACACAGGGTGCTGCCTCCCTCTGGCCCGCCATCTTGGATCCCCAATACCTGTCATTGTTGTCTAGACCCATAATGCCCAGCATGAATCTTAATATCAATTAGGGGTCTGGGTGGCCATGATGTGGCCATGCAGGTTCAGCACCTGTAACAGATGAGCCATTCGGTGGGGTTATGTATAGTGGGGAAACTGAGTGGGGGTGAAGACAGGGAGTACATGGGAACTGTCTGACTTTTCATTCAGTTTTGTTGTGAATCTGAAACTGCTTTAAAAAAATTAAGTCTAGTAATTAAACACAAGCACTATAATAACTTATTGAAGAATTTTTGAAAAATCACAGCAAGTATGACTAAAGAATCAGACTCCATAATCAATAACATCAGCTATACAAATAAAATATTACAATTGTGATTATCTATTGCGTTGTGGTGTTTTATAGCAAAGGATCCGTTGAAACATTAATTAATGAGCCTGATATACAGTTAGTGGAATGTTATCTAGCCTTAAAAAAAAAGCAAGGAACTTCATTGCTTACTGTTAAGGAAAAAAAATTTAAGGGATATGAAATACAGAATAGTATGTAAAGTTGGCTACTACTTGGGTGGAAAACCCTGAGAGCCTATGGTTTATTTGTTTGTTTGTTTTGCACACACAGGATAACACACACAGAGATGTGTAATGCTGTGCTGAATAAATGCACAGTACATAACATCAATTACTTTGGGGTACAAGTTTGGCAAGAAACTGATACATTGTTTTTTATTTCTACATTTTGAACTATGAGAATATTTTATCATTCCCAGATATAAATTAAGCTTTTTAAAATTATAGCATGAACACAAGAGCAAAACATAAAGCACTCACAGATTGTCCGTGGTGTTGAATTGTTTTTTCACTTCTCTCCCTTCTTGAATGCATGAAGCCTCCTATTTCAAGGTCATCTGCATCTGCCTGTCTTGGATCCACTCCCTTCAGCCCCACCTGGAGCGCTCGGCCACCAGTGATTGTTACCTGTCTGGGAAGGATTCATCAGGCAGTGACTTATTTACTTGGCTGATCGTTATTTTAAACTATGTTAGAACTGGCTTCTCATTAACACCCTGGTGTGTGGATCCATCTGTACTTTTTCTCTTTCACCCAACCACATATACAAATTCTTTTTTAAAAAAAAATTTAATGACTTATTTTGACAGTTGTTGTCTGGACTCACCTCTTTTTAGCCAATATCTGACATGATCCTTTCTAAGTTAATTACTTTTAATGTTCTGTCGCCAGTGGTGATTTAATATAATTACTGTTCATAAGTTTTCTCAAACAAGAGCTATAAAGATATCAAACAAGAGATAGCAAGGTTTAAGATCATTTTCAAAGTAAAATGAAAGGGCTGGGGATGTAGCTCTGTGTTACAGAACTTGAGTAGTAGGCGTAAGAGCCTGGGTTCAATTCTCAGCACTGCAGGGACAGATTTTTTAAAAATGTGCATGGGAACAAAGTAAAACAGTATTAACTGGCACTTAACAGTGAACCTGAAATCATGTTCAGGGATGGGTATTTCTTTAAGCTTGTCAATTTGCTAGAACGTTTCTTACTTCTAGTTTCTGTGGGGAAATTCATTGTTCCTTTTATTGATGGACATGATGCTGTGTTCTCTTAATTAGTTTTATGCTGCTTGGCTTTTTTGAGCTCAGGTCAAGATGTAGCCCATCTTCAAAAGAGCTCACATATTTTGCTCCCTGTAAAGATTGCTATTTCTGGGCTCGTATGTGTCTGCTACTTGCAGGAAGGAGATTCATGCTTCCCAGGTGTGTCTCTGTTGCCGGGAGGTGAAGGCATTGCACAAGGAGCAGTGTCATAAAGCTGCATTAATTTGTTCATGGAGATCTACCCAGCGGCCTGTGAAATATTCATGCAGTGAAAATGGAAAGCTGATTTATATCGGTTCTTAGTACTAACCCAGTATCATTACCCTGATAAGGCTGAAAGATGCCCTCAAGTTACATTTAGTAAATCCATAACGTGAATGAATTTGGACGTGCTCCCTGCTCTTTACAGATCCACGGAAAGTTGGAAATTGGTTTGGGGCTTTCCAGAGTAAATTTCTTCATCCATGGCAAGCAGTGCTACCCAAAATTTTCAGAAATCATGGAAATAACCCAAAGAACAAAATAAAAATCCCAGGACGTCAGCTCTTTAAGACACACGTGCTGTTTCACTGAGAAAGGACGATGTCTCCTGATGAGTCTGACGTTACCACCAGAGCCGGCTTTTGAGGGATGGCCACTTCCATTGAGTTTGACCCTCGACCGTTGTCTTGCAAATG
This sequence comes from Urocitellus parryii, assembly GCF_045843805.1. Classification (NCBI taxonomy): domain Eukaryota; kingdom Metazoa; phylum Chordata; class Mammalia; order Rodentia; family Sciuridae; genus Urocitellus; species Urocitellus parryii. The sequence continues at coordinate 69,071,214 of NC_135543.1, read as the reverse complement.
GATTCCCTCACTGCACACGTGTGGGAGTGCATGCATGAGTGTGTGTGCGTGTGTGTGTGTGATTTGATGCATAATAACTAGCAGTGAAATGCACACATCTTAGGTGAGCAGTTCAATGACAAGCAGTAATATATGCCCAATGCACACACACCACCTACCCAGCCAGCACCTCAACCAACACATGGAACACTGGCATCACCCTCCAGAGCTCTTCCGCCCCTTTCCCAAGAAATGTTCTGATTCAAGTTCCCATCAATTGAGATGTTCCTGTTCTCAATTTCATAAAAGTGGATGGCAGGGGCAACCATGCTCCTGTGGCTTTCCCTTTTACATGTTAATGAATTCATATGACTTTTCTCCTAATTAGTCTTAGCTTATCCCCGCTCCCCTGGGAGTGCAGAGAGGAATTTTGCCGTTGTCCTGACACTACTCTTCAGGCCCAGCCATCTCTTGAAAAGTCATCTCATCTTCCTCTAAAACTGCCCGAAGCCTTTGCTCCCTCTCCCCCTGTGAAGTGGGATACACGAGCTTCTAAATCTCACTGGGCCATGGGGTGCTCACTTTCCTGTGATAGCAAAATCCCTGGGCACATCCTGATTTGCTGCCTTTTCTCCTTATGAACCTACTATTTGTTCATTTCCCTGCCTCAAGAAAAAAAGTGGATTGTAAATACGGCAGGAACACTTTTTTGCTTGGTTTCTTTTACTTAGCATAATGTTTTTGAAATTCACTTGTTTCATCTTGTTCAATGTATCGATGGTTTGTTCATTTTAATTACTTGGTAGCGCTTGACTTATGAACAGGGTTGCTAATCTAGAGATATCTGTGCTAAAGTCATGGACTTGGGAGAGAAATCTATGATTTCATGGATGAGTCAATAAAAATTAGAAATCTGAATGCTAGATGAAGTGTGAAAATGCATGAAATATGCAAGTAAGTATTATTCCTAGGGCATAAAAGTGTATGTACAGCTTAATTATAATAACTATAAGGTAGGTGTATGTGCATTAAATCCTGAAAATATGCACAGCATTTGACTCAACATTGGACTTCTAGGAACTTAACTTAAAAATAATTTTGAATATATTCAAAAATTCATCTAAAGGATAGTCCTCATAGCATTATTCATTATAATAAAACTTAGACACAGTCTAACTGTTCAAACATACAGCTTGGGTTATTTTAATTATGGTAGACCACAGGATGGAAATGTATAGCACCATTAAGGATGATGTCATAATAACAATTAATCAACAGATAAAATGTTTATAATAAAATTAGCCATAATCAGCTTACAAAATCAACAGTTTTGCTTTTTGTCAATAGTAGTCAGTTTATATATACAAACCATATTGTGGAAACTTCTAGAAAATTGTCAACAGCAGTCATGTCTAGATCAGGTTGGGGTAGATTTTATTTTCTCATTTCTGTTTTTATGGTTTTCAAAGAATCATCCCAATGAAAATGCATTACTTTGAAATCACGAGTCAGATTTAAAATAATCAAATATATATGAGCAATATGTATAAAATATAAATGTATACAATATGAATAATTCTTTTCTAAGGGGATTAGGATTATTGGAGAGTCTCATCTTCTTTTTCATATATATTTTCAGTTTTCATTGACATTACTTCCATAAAGGAGACGTAATAACTTGGAAGTCCTACCACAGGGACCGTTTGTGATGCAGACAGAGGTCAGTGTGACATTCCCAGAGAAAGCTGGTGAACCTGAGGTAGGGCGCTCGCCACCGCTGTCTTGCGTCAAGGTTGCTGAGTATTTAAATTGCTCCCTGAGGCTGGTGGCAGGCTCACGTGGACAAGATGTATATGGCCAACATCTCACCGGAAATGGTTTTAAAAAGGACTGGCAGCATGGTAGACAATCTCCTGTGATCACCTCATGAGCTAAAGTAAGTTTCAGAAATATAAACACAGGTATTTGTTATGATTTCTGGTTCTCTTTTAAGCATAGCATGGCTGATACACCTGTATTAGTTTGTTATGGCTGCTAAAACAAAGTGCCACAATTTGGGTGGCTTGAACAACTGAAACTTGTAGTCTCACGGCCCTGGAGGCTAGAAGTCCAAGTGAAGGTATCATCAGGGTTGGTTCCTTCTGAGTACTCTGAGGGCGACTCTGTTCCATGTCTACCTTGTGGCCTGGGGACTGCCATCTTCTCCCTATGACTTTACCTCAATTTCCCTGTGGATGCATTTCTGTGTCCAAATTTCCTTTTTAAATAAGGACATTAGTCATATTGGATCAGGGTCCCAGTTAAGGCCTCATTTTAATGTCCTTTGTAAATACCCTATTTCTAGCAGGGTCCCATTCCAATAGGACTCCAACAAATGAGTTTGCGTGATACAATTCAACCCATTCAAGTGCCTTTCTTATTGAGATGCTTATGTGTTTGCAGATTCACTTTAAAAGTTATGACAACCATTGAGGGCCAGTTTGCTCCTCTCACTCTCCAATACTTTGTTCCTGGGAAGGGCCTGGTCCTGTGGTCATCAACAATATGGTGAGACTTCCCACTGAACAGTGTCATGATGTCTTGATTTTTGTTTACCTGGTGCAGATTAACTCCTCACAAAGATCAGATCTCAGAGGCATTTCTCCCAGAAGTGGGGGAATCACCCAGACGGGCAGGGCTTTGGCAATGGCAGATCCTGGAACTGTTGGAAGGAATCTTATCTCCATGTCGTAGCCTAACTTGTCAGAAGCATCGCGCTTGAAGCATGGGAGCTGGCAACCACCGGCATTTTTCATGAAATAAGTGCTTCCTTTCACCTGTGTGTTGCTCAGGAATGTAGGAGGTGGACACACCTGAGCTGAGCCGGAAAGTTATGGGGAAAGCAGCAGAGCCCAGCAGGATCGTTGGTTTACCAAATATGGACAAGCCTTTTGAACTGAGATGGAATTTAGACATGAACTGGTCCAGCTCTTTCATTTCTGAAAAGAAAATGGTGTCCAATAATGAGACAATGTATAATGGATGCTCATTTAATGGAAAAATGCCCAATAACAAAAAAATGATTACGTATAATAGAAGAATAATTATATAAATATGGTAAAGTATTTATATGCAAGAAATAATAGAAATTCACTCATAGATATATACTCAAAGGAACTAACATTTTATTTTTTGGGGGGGTTGGTGGTACTGGTAAATGAACTCACTGAGCTACATCCCCATTTCTATTTTGTATTTTATTTAGAGACAGGGTCTCACTGAGTTGCTTAGTGCCTCGCTTTTGCTGAGGCTGGCTTTGAACTCATGATCCTCCTGCCTCAGCCTCCCAAGTCCCTGGGATTAAAGCATGCACCACTGCACTTGGCAGGAACCACCATTCGTGTACATAAAAACTTGTGCACTAATGTTCATGACAGCGTTATTCATAATAACCTCCAAGTAGAAACAATTCAAAGGTCCTTCAGTGAATGAATGGATAAATAAATTTGGTCTGTCCAGGCAACAACCTCTGACTGTTGGAGGGTTAAAGCCTATGGACCATGACACAACAACCATATAAAGCGTGGAGAATTTACATAAAATATCCATGTTTTAGACAGTTTTTACTCTTCTGGTACCAAAAGACCCAACAAGAACAATTTTAGAGAGAGACAATTTTTTGGCAGTCAGTTTCAGAGGCTCAGTCCACAGATGGCCAACTCCATTGCTCTGAGACTAAGTGAGACCTAACACCAGGGCAGAAGAGTGTGGAGGAGAAAAGCAGCTCAGGAAATGGCAATCTATCTGGAAACAAATGGAATGTTCTGCTTAGCAGGGACAAGACTTATACTCTAAAGGTGAGACCCAAGGGACCTGTCTCCTCCAACTACATCCGACCTGCCCACAGTTACAATCCAGTTGAACCGGTAAGTGCATTAATGCACTGGTTAGGTTAAGGCTAAGCAATCATTTCACGTATGAACTTTCTTCATTTTCTCAGATGTGAGCTTTTGGGTGACACCTCTCATCTAAACGATAGCCATCAGAAGAGGCAAATCCCTAGAGACAGAAAGCAGAATAGTGGTTCCAAGAGTAAAGAATATGGAGGACGGTGGAGTGAAGGGTAATGGGTTTGGGCTCCCTTTACAGTGGGGTGTCTATGGTAAAAGTCTCCCTCTGACTGTGGGAGGGTTAAAGCCTATGGACCAAGAAGTGGGTGTGTGGAATATAGATGATGAAGGGTCATGTGACCAGGACATGTTCCTGTCATGTGACCTGACAGGAACAACTTAGAGGAGGAAAAGCTTATTTTGCCTCGAAGTCTCAGAGGTTCAATCAGGGGTTTGCCAACTCCCTTGCTCTGGGCCTGAGTGAGACAGAACATCATGGTGGAAGAATTGGGCAGTTGAAAGCTGCTCAGCTCATGTGAGTCTAAAAGTAGAAAGAGCTCAAGATGCCAAGGACAAACCTAAATCTCCAAAGGCAAGCCCTCCGTGACCTCCTTCCTCCAGCCACACCCCACCTGCCCACAGTGACCACTCAGAACGTATTCCTTTCAAATTACCCGTCTATCACATGGATTAATCTACTGATTAGGTGTCGGCTCTTATAATCTCATCATTTCACCTCTTGCTACGTTGCCTCAGGAGCTTTGGGGGACCCCTCTTATTCAAACCACAACAGGTCACGAGGAGTGAATGTCAGGAACCCGGAGCTGGACTGCTGGAGGGTGAGCTGTGCTAGCCATGTGGACGTTGCTGAAGTCACCCTGGAAAAATGCAGAAGCAATAGAAAGGCAGAGTGTGAACTTGAGCCAGAGTCTTCCGTGAACAGGAGAGATGAGAAGGCCAAATGGCACCTGATTAGATCCAGTAGCCCTGGAGGCCGTGGGGACTCTACTGAAGAGTGTGTCACTCCAGATCATGATTCTTAGCATATGGTATACCAATGGCTTCTAAGCATGCCTGAGTCCCTGCAATTGTACACAGAATTCTATGAGTATAACTAATGCTGTCCTCTCAGTGTTGAATGTGCCCCAAAGACTCATCTGTTAAAGGCTTAGTCTCCCGGCTACAGAGCTATTGGGAAATGCTCAACCTTTAAAAAAAAAAAAAAAAGATGCTGGCAGGTCCTGGGGTCTAGTGAGGGAAGTCAGGACACTGGGGACATGCCCTTGAAAAGAATTGGAACCCCCTGCCCTACTCTTCCTCCATCTTTGCCTCCTGGCTCCGACTGGGTGAGCAGCTTTGCTCTACCCGGTACCCCCTGCCATGAGGTGCTGTCTCATCTCTGGCCCAAAAGCAATGGATCCAATCAACGATGGACTGAAACCACTGAAACTGAGCCAAAATGAACCTTCTGACGATGTTTAGGTTGACCACCTGATCTTTTGTTCCAGTAATGGAAAGCTGACTCACACAACTGATGTGCATTTCATTTCCTTGAGAAGAGAGTTCAGAATAACTTGGTGATGACGCTATGAACCGCAAGTGGATGTAGGAGGGGCACCCAGCTCTCAGTGGGCTCAGAGTCTCTCTGCACTTACATCAACCACAGCATAGAGATCCGGAGCCTGTGGAGCTACAGGGAACCGCTGTGGAGTCCTGAGCAGGCTCGTTGGTCCCTTGCAGGACAGGTACACCGAGAAGGGGAGGGAGGGCTCTGAAAATCCACAGGGCAGTCTTCACTGGGCTGAGGAACTCACCACCGACATCTCCAGGGGCAGCTGCCACCCAAGCGGCTGGAAAGAATTGGGTGACTTGAACTGGCCTCTGTCTGTAAAAACAGCCCTTTCAAAAGCATGTGAGGAAATTTCAAGTATACAGTACAGGATGGCTAGCTACATGTAGTCACCAGGCTGCGGAATTAGAGACTCAGAACTTACTCATCCTACTACTGAAAGTGTGGGCCTTTTGATCAATATCTCCTAATTCCCTCCACTCCCCAACCCTTCTACCCTCCGCTTCTACAAGTTTGGCTTTGTAAGGTTCCACATGTAAATGAGATCATGCAATATTTGTTTTTCTCCATCTGGCTTATCTTAAATGTTCTCAGCACACACACACACACACACACACACACACACACACACACACAGTAACTATGGGGGGTGATACATGCATTAATTACCCTGATTGCAGTAATCATCTCACAATATATATGCATATCAAATCCTCACCCTTCCCACTTTAAATCTATACATTTTATGTATGAATTATACCTCAATAGAGCTGTGGGGCGGCAGGGCGGGAAATAGGGAGTAATCAGCTCTCAGCAATAGTTGTCTGCACCCTGGAAGCCAGCCAAGCCATTTCATCCAAGTCATACTCAGGCTGGATGGTCAGGAATGTGGCCATCAAGACCAGTGCATGCTGTAGCTTAGAAGGAAATATCACACCCAAACCATTAATATGTACAGTTTTACAGGCTCTGGATGTGGCTCAGTGCAGAGTGCTTGCCTAGTATTTGGGAGGCCCTGGGTTCAATCCCCAGCATCATAAAAAATTGTGCAATTATAATGGTGTAATTAAAAAAAAAGATGCTGGCAGCAATTCACCACCATCTGTAGCAACTTTCTTAGTTCGTAACCTTGTATAAATTAATAAAAGAAAGAGTGAGAAGAAACCAATAGTTCTTGCTTTACAACAATGAAAGTCACACAAAGCATATCTGCTGCGGTGATTCTAAGGATCAGATGCATTGTCCTCCCATGGCCTCTGGGCTAGCTGCCACGGGTGGCCCCTGGGTCCTGCCCATGGACTGCTCACTTCGGTCCCTGTGCAATCAGAACCTCCAGTTACCCCTCTACTTCCTTTTTCACTAATCCCATGAAACTTCTCTGACTACAAAAGCAATACATGCTTATTAGAGAAAATTTAGAACATAATGTGGAATAATGAAACTATAACCCTAAAAAGGAGAGAGAGAGAGAAAGAATTCAAAGCTGATGTAAAGTTTGTAAAAGAAAAACAAAGGATTTGCACTATGAGTGGACCAGTGCACTGGGGGGCGCTCCCCCTTGAGACCCTTGGCTTCACCGTGGGGTAGGAGTGAGTTTGCAGAGGGCCCCCTCTCACCATATGCGGTGGCTCTGGGTCACCACCTGCTGAGAGAACGTCTAGACCAGACCGTCTCTTCCACAGGGTTCCTTTGGAAAACCTGGGTGTCCTCAGGAAGGGGAACACACAGGTCCCAGACCCTGCCCTGCTGCACCAGACTCACCCCTGAGAGGTGTCCAAGAAGAGGCTCCTGGCCTCTGGTCCCTGTGAGCAAAGCTGCAGATGTGGCTCGGGGTTCCTGGGGAAGGAGGCCCATCCTACCTCCCTTTCCCATCCCTCAGCAGGTCCCAGGGAACCTTCCCCAGGTGAAGGCCAAACCTTCTTGCACATCCAACTTCCAAACTGATGCTCAGGGGCACCATCCTAGGACCAGGCAGAGGAACGTGGGGGGGTCCCTCATATCACACAGCTGCCACACACCTGTGGGTGCCGGGACCTCAGTGTGCTCCAGCATTCCTCTTTTATAGCTCTGTGCATTTCCCCCAAACTTCCACAATAAACATTAAAAATCCCAATAAAAGTAGAAATCAATTACAAAAAATGTCAGGATGTAGGATTGATTAGCAGAATGGTTGGTGAAAATTCTGCATTTTGGAAATTACCCGTGGCTACATAGGACTGTTCAAACCTTACTAAGGAGTTGAGAAACAAGGTTCGTAAAACCATTTGGTGGCCCTTGGGAGGTGGTCACCTGGAAGCTTCCTTAGTCCAGCACAGATTTCTGGTGCAACAGCCTGAGTGACACACGTCTCTATTCTGCATTGGCCCCGGGCCCTGCTTGCTATCCTCCATAAGGCCCTGCAGATCACCTACGGGGACTCTTTCCTCCATCTGTACTTTCTTTCAGTGCTAAAATAACCTAAAATGAACCAAAATGCCTCGTGCATTCGTCAGGGTTCTCCAGTGAAACAGACCCAAAAGAATGTATATTTCTATATATAGATTCATTACAAGGAACTGGCTCTTGTGATTATAGAAACAAGCCCTGAGGTCTACCTCTGCAGGCTGGGGAACTAAAGAATCTGGTGGCTTAGCTCCAGTCCCAGTGAGAAGGCCTGAGAGCTAGGACAGCCGAGGGCCTCGTGCCATTCTGTGGTTGGCAGGCTCAAGATCCAGGAGGATCTTGCTATCATTTGGTTCTGGAGTGACCCCCAGAGGTCCATGTGCTAAAGGTGTGGTCCCCTGATTGACACCACTGGGAGGTGCTGGAAACCTTGAAGAGTTGGGGCCTCACGGGAGGTTTTAGGTCACAGAGGATGTGCCCTTGAGGGGGATTGGAAGACCTCCATTTCTCCTGCTTTCGCTCTTTTTGCTCCCTGGCTTCTGTGAGGTGAGAAGCTTGCTCTGCCATGTGCTCCCCACCATGATATACTTTTTACCACACGCCCCAAAGCAATGGGTCCACCTGATCATAAACTGAAATCTCCAAAACTGTGAACCAACAGGAACCCTTTATCTTTATGAGCTGATTATCTCGGGTGTTTTGTTATAGTTATGGAAAGCTGACTAACACAGAGCTGCTATTTTAGTTCAAGACCAAGGGAAGTTTTCAAGGGGAAAAAAAAAATGTAATGTCCCAGTTCAAAGCAGATTAGGCAGAAGGAACTGATATTGCAGATAAAATCTGATAACGGTCAGTTGGAGAATTCTGTTCTGTGCAGGGAGGCTGGTCATCTTGTTCTATTCAGACTTTCAGTTTGATGAGAGATAAAGCCCACTCATATTAGGGAAAGCCATCTGCTTTACTCAGTACACTGATTTAAGTGTTACCGTTGTGCCAAAACACCTTCACAGAACACCCAGAATAATGTTTGACTAAATATCTGGCACTTTGCGGCCCAGCCAAGTTGACACGTAAAACTTACCATGACACCTTGTGTTAGGTAATGCGAGCTGTCGTTCGCAGAGACTAGAGGCTGCTTCTCTGTGTTCAGACCCCAGAGCTGGTATGGGGGGTGGGTATCTTCTTCCCAGTGGTCACTGAGGCAGAGAGGAAACTCAGAGACCTCTGGTCTGTTACATAAGCAGTTTTACTACCGTCTGGGCAGTCAGTTGGGCACTACATGGGTACAGGCCAATGCCAAATGAACACCAAGAGAACCGTGGCTTCTCAGCTTCCTGAGCCACAGGTGTGCTGGGCCTGCCATATGGCAACCAGCAGACCTGCTGCCCAAGGGTCTTCTGAGGGCGCCCAACCAAATCCTGAGGTTTCCTGCAAATACAGAGCATGATGTGGCACTCACGACTGCGCTGGGCATTCAGAACATCATTTAAACGAGGTGCTTCTGAGCCGCCAGCCTCGCTTGACAACGCTTCCCCAGAAGCTTTTACCCTTGACCCGCAGGGCGCTCACTGAAGGAAGTGGCCTTTCTTGATAATGGATGATGTAGACATTCTTCCCAGAAAATTCACTTATGTGTGGACATATTGCTCCCTGGCAAGCCGAGAAGCCAGTGAATCACTGCAAAATTGCACATTACGCCAGACGATGTCATTAAAATCACTGAGTTTAAGACTGGGAGGCGCCTCCTCATCCTGTCCCCTAGCACCACCTTGGGGGCCAGAGATTGCCTTTTTGAGTCCCTGGGAGAGGCACGCATCCACTCCCCCAGGTGGGCCTACCACACCTCATGGGGTCTGGAACTGCCTCAGGCAACAAGCAAAGCTCACTGGGAGAAGATTCACTGCACAAGGCAGGCTCACCAAGGTCTCAAAAAAAAAAAAAAAGATAAAAAGTTGAGCACATGAAGAATATGTCTTCGTCTACTCATTATTTAACATCTATTTCATATTGTGTAGGCATCTCCAGCCATCTTACCAGTGACATGTTTTCGTTGATGGCTCTGCAGAGGGTTTTTGTTTCCATTTACATCGTGCAAAGTAGTATCAGGACAACACAAACCAAAATTTGCTTCTTAAGGTTGATCTGGGTCACCCATGCGGGAAACAAAGGGCTTTGCGTTGAGAGGGGCATACAAGTGTAACAGAAGACAGAGCTCTGTTTCCCACGAGCATTCGCAAACCACAGAATGTTCCCTGACCAGGCATCTGCCTATTGCACTAGGGCAGAAATCCCCGGGATGCTGGATCCAGGACAAGTTGCATTCAGACTGGAGACGCCAAGGTATGGGAACACATCTTGTGCAGCCTGAGTCAACACGGAGGTGCTCAGTCTTTCACGGATTGCGTCATATTTCTTTGGAACATCTTAAAAGCATTTCTAATCAGAATGTTCAAGCTATGGCTTCTCCAAACACCTTCAATGCCTTCGGTAAGACTGAGTTGAAACGCTGCACATCAATGTGGCGTGGGACTCCACAAGGACCAGGAAGCCAACTCTGCAGAGCACTCTCCCAGGCAAGAGCTGCCCGAGAGCTTGGAAGGGAAGACAGAACTGGCTGGGAAGTGGGGAGCCGAGGGCTGGGGTTTCAGGGCAGAATCAGGCTGTCGCCAAGTGGCACAGTTGGGAGACCTTGGGAGAGAAGGGCACGCAGGCGGCCAGCTACAAGGACCCTGCAGTATATTAGTTACATAGTGTGGCTTTCAGCAGAACGCTCAACCTGTCTAATAACCACTGCTTTCATCTATAAAACTGGAACAAAAACTATTTTATGACACAAGTATACATCCACTAGATTGCTGGGAGGATTAAATAAAAGGTGCCTTAAAATCACTTAGTCTGACACCAGGACAAAGTAAGTGCATGTGAAATGGTAGCTATAATTATCATTGAGAAAATGGTCATCTAATCCTTATTACAAATGCTGCGTGAGAGTCCTGCACAGGGATGTCAACTTGTCATCATTTATCACGAGGATGACAGCTTTTTCTAAGACTTATTAAGTGTCCCTGTTCTATGAGGATAGAAACTCTGTGTCCAGATTGACTCTGGAGATGGAGTTTCCCATAAACTGCCTGAGGGTCTTCTGATTCTAATGCCTGCCCCACGTCTGAGTGACTCTTCTTGCCACAATTCCTGCTTCCACAAAGTAGCGGGGGGCCCATTTCTAAAAACCAGATACACATCAATTGCATGCTATTCCTTCTTAAAAATAATAAAATCTTGTCATTTTTAGCAACGTGGATGGAACTGAAGACCTTATGCTAAGTGAAATAAGCCAGGCACAGGAAGATACGTGTGGCATGCTCTCACGAATGTGTAAAATCTCAAAATGTGGATTTCACAGGATCAGAGGGTAGAAAAGTGGTCACTAAGGCTAGAAAAGGAGAGGTTGATAGAGGGAGATCAGTAACAGATACCAAAATGGGGCTGCATAGGAGAAATAAGTTCTCATATCCTACAGCATGGTAGTCTGTCTGTAGTTTACAGTTTATCCAGTATTTTGTGAACTAAAAAAGAAAGGTTCAAAATTTCCCCAAACAGCGAAACAGTAAATGTTTAAGGACAGAGAAATGCTAATTAGCATGATTTGATTATTATACATTGTATATCTGTCTCAAATTTATCATCTCCCATAAATATGTACAATTTTTATATGTTCATTAAAATTTTTAAAACTGGAAAGCACATGCATGCACACACACACACAAATAAATTCATTAAGATTGTTTGCAAACCACAGATTGTTCCCTGATCCAGGCATCTGCCTATTGCATTGGGGCAGAAATCCCCAAATTCAAACCATTGTCAATGGACGTTTCAAAGCTATGAAAATGGCTTAATGTAAGAATCCACTGGCAACCCTAGTGCTTAGGTTGATTCCTTGTCCCTAAGATAAACACTGCAGAAGTTATATTAGGAATAATTTTTTTCTTTATCAAAAGATATGATGTTTCAGAAAGACAGAAGGAAAAGGATTTCATACCTATGGTGCAATAGGGTACAATTTAAAAAAAAAAAAAAGCATTGTATATTTCAAAATAACTAAGAGTAAATTTCAAATGTCTCACCATACAAGATAATAGGTAAGCAAGGTGATGGACATGGTGATTAGCTCGATTGAATTATGCCACATATCAACCTGTCACATTCTACCCACTACGACTTATATCACACAATTATGATTGGTCAATAAAAATAGTATTCATAATGATTTTTAAAATAATAAATATTAAACAATTAAAATAAGACCATACCCAAAGTCAAAGGTCGCTCACTGTGGAGGGATTCATGGGAGGGTGACTCGGGTTCCCTGAAGGAAACTCAGTGGTTCTCCTCTGGGAGCCTCCATTGCCTTGTTTGGAAAAATGGGGAAAGGGGAGAAGCCACCATAATGGGTGGTCGTGAGGACTCCGGCAGCAGGAACCTGCCTGCAGCCCGCAGGCATGTGTCAGCTGTTGTCATTAACTAAAGGGCAGCTTGCGTCTTTGATGTGGAGCAGACTCTGGACAAATGCTCCTGTGGGGGAATTCTGACTGAGTCTCCTATGACTCCTCCCCTCCCCCAGGCCACCCTGAGCACGCAGGGCATTTGCACATCCTGGGGAAGTGGCTCTGTGTCTGGCGTGTGGCTGGCGGTTCTTCTCTCAGTCTAAGCTCCTGGGTCATCCCAAACAAGGTTCGTCTTTCCTCTGGGCATCCTGCAGACACTCACTGCTGAAGTCCAGGGGGACTCCTGTCACTGACATCCTCAATCCCTGATCCAAGCCTCTGACCGTCTAGTGGTCCCTTCTCTTTTCACACCCCTTGTCCAGGGTACTTGGGAACCTTGGTCACCTGCACGTGGCAGGTAGACCACGCGATTTCCCCATGCCTGTCTTTCTGGACGTCTCCTTGGCTCCTGCTACTCCGCCAGCCTGAGCACCGGAGGAATAGCAGGGAACCACCCCCAGCCCACGAGGACGTCCCAGGAGCTTCTCTCCCACCCACCTGGACCCAGGATGGGCACCAGGTGGCTTCTTAGAGATTCAAGGCGTGTCTCCACGGTCCTCTCCTCTCCTTCCTGCTCTGGAAGGACTTCGCATCCCGATCCGGTGACTTCCTTATGCCATATCCCCCTTCTTCCTCACCCCTGAGGGCCTCCCCGACACCCTTTCCTTCTCCAATTCTGGGTAACAAACCTCATTCCCTTGTCATGATAGGAAGGCTCCCGGGTGGGGTAAAACTGATTGACTGGCAGTGAAAATCTCATACACGATGATTAATCCAGTGTAATCTTTTAATGATGGAAGATCTTTTTCTTTGCAAGACAAAATTTCATAACACCATCAGGAGAACACATGTAAAGAACCCTCCTTTTCTCACTCCAGTTCAATCGGAGTCCCCAGAAGGTGGAAAATCCCGCTTTTGGAGGGGGGTTTATCTGTATCAGGTCTTGGCACACCAAGGGTATCCATCTGAAACCCCGCCTGAGTTAAGAACGTATTTCAAAACTTTCTATTTATTATCTGGAAATAGAAATGAAAAAAAATAGTATTCATGAGTAGAACTACTCCTTTCAAAAGGGCAAACAGATAAGTTTTACTTTCTAAAGCTCATTAGAGGTTTTTATTTAAAACCGGGCTATAAAAAGAGGAACCCTCGCAATCGAAATACAAATATTTCTGTGCCAACACCTGTCACAACACTATCCCACTCTGAATCACAGGTGGAAAAGATGGCCAATTCAGTCTGCAAAACTCCTGAATTTGAATTCTTGAGATTCAGAATGTGACAATAACTTAGATTTCACCAGTAAACGAGTTTTGAGTGTGTGTGTGTGTGTGTGTGTGTGTGTTGTAGCAGTTTTTGCACAAATTGAAAGTATAACCAAGGTTGTGGAAATAATTTTTATCCTTTATGAATAAAAGTGCCTATATATTTAAAATAACAAGTAATGAAATTAAATAATTTGCCCAATAAAAAAGATGCTGATGCACATACTAAAGCAGAATCTGTGGAAAGATTTATTATCATCAGTACAGATATCTCCAAAGACACATTGCTTCCATGTCAATGATGAAACTGGAGCAAAAAGTTGCTTTTAAAATGAGTGATTATTAACCAATAGACTAATAAATAAAATCTAAAATGTAATGAAAAAAAGCCATGTGAAAACTTGTTTGGAAAAAAAAATCAAAAAGTTCCAAGTTTTGGAGAAAAAAAAATGTTTATTTTGATGATTACAATTTGACCAGAAGGAAAAAAATATATGTCTTGTTGGAAATTCTTCCTCCCAGAGAATTAAATGACCCATTTTCCTTAGTGAAATGGTGCAACTCTTGAAGCTATCCATTGCTGAAGTCACTCATCATCTGAAAGAACGGGGCAGGGGCTCTATTTACAACATTGACCAGGAATTCCACTTCCAATATGGTGAAATGAAAACGCTTGCTGATGAGGACCTCAGACCTTGTATAACATACCAAAAAAGGCCACCCAATATCTCTAGGTTAACAGGAAGACAAATAACCCCTCTTTAAAAAATTAGAAGATGTGAACAGACACTCCCTAAAGGCATAGACATGATGGGCAACAGGCACATGGAAAGAGGATCAGCATCCTTAGTCTCCAGAGAACCAATCAAATGAGAATCAGGATCAGAATCAAATGAGACACCTCTCCATGGCCACTGGAGAAGAAAGGAAAACATCTGGGCACACCTGGAGAAAATGCAGGCCACTCTGGAAAACTGTCAGCTCCTTAGAAGGATAAATACACAATGAATATAAAACCCAGCCATTCTGTTAGTATTTAACCATGAGAAATGTACACCCACAGATGTGTGCATGAATATTCATAACAGCCCCATCCATGGTACCCCAACACTGCGGACCCACGGATGTCCATGCACAGGTGAATGGGTGAGCCAGATGAAATCCATCCACATAACGAGTCTCAGTGTAATGGGAGCTAACTACGGGCATATGCCAAAGTGTGCGAAAATCTCAAAATCATTATGCCAGACGCAAAGACCAGACCCTGATGATTTCATTCATAAAATTCCAGGAAATGTGAACGATTTTAGTTACAAAAAGCAGGTCGGTAGTTGCCAGAAGTGGGGATGGACGTACAGAGGTGCAAGAAATCCTCTGGGGTGGGAGGAAACTTCCTATGTCTTTCTTGTGGTGTGCACAATGGTCAGAACTGATGGACTCTACGCTGGAAAGATGAGCAAGACACGGATTATAAATGGAAGCTCCCTCAGGAAAGAGGATTTAAAAACTGTTCCAGGCTCCTACTTACCCAAAGAGAAGAAAAGGCATTAGGGGTTCTCTGACCTTTCAGATGAAATCAGGAATGGCACCTTCTCTAGAGTGGACGCTGAGGATGTGGGGCAGGCGGTCCTCGTTCTCAGAGCACCTTGGGGACGAAGAGAAATCCACACCCTGGGAGGCAGCAAGGATTCCAGGCCTACTGTGATTTGTATGTGTTCTGTCCTCCAAGGGCTCACGTGATGCAAGCCTGGCCCCCAGTGTGGTGGTGTTGAGATGGCGACATCTTCAAGAATGGCAGGTTATTAGATGGGGGTGACATCACCCTCAAAAGGGACTGATGCTGATCTCGCAGAGTGAACTAATTCTTAAGGGCAGTGAAGTCCACCCATGTGCCTGGATCTTTCTGCACTGATTATCCCCCCTTCTGCAGCTCTACCATCTTGTTATAGGGTTTGGGGGCCCTCACTGGAGACCAGACAGGTCCACTCACTGGTGGACTTTCAGCCATCAAAAGAGTGAGCTAAATAAGTTCTTTACTTTATAGGTTACCCAGCCTCAAGCATTTTATCATTGTAACACACAATAGAATAACATAAGGCCATTAATAGGCTTTAGACTTTGATGGAAATTATTTTCAGCGTGAGTTAACTGTAAGACAGAAAGCCCACCTGTCCCCCTCCCAAAAAGAGAATACTGCCATGAACTATACTGTCCAAGGAGACTGACCACTGTCAGCAGTCGCTCCTTGGAGATCTACCCCCTGACCCTTAGTAATGGCCACACACTTACACAAAAAGACATCAACTCATTATCACTAACACCAACTTCCTCTTCTACTGCCCAGGAAGGAGCATTGCACTTACAGTGGGTGATCCCTGCACATCCTCTAAAGCCACCCTCCTGTTGTGATAGCCCGAGATGGCTGTGTATGGTGATGAACTGAGTGACGGTAGTTGACTGTCATCATGACCTAGCCAGGTTAACATGGCACCCAACAGAGCCAGTGCTGAGGCTGGTCAAGGTCAGGGCGGGAGAGGGACACACCCCGGTCTGGTCTGACCACTTCATATTTTGTGTGTCAGCACTGAAAGCTAACAGAAAATCAATTCACAAAGTACTTCCCTTATCCAAAGAATAAAAAAATAATCATTAAATAAAAAGACAGGTTTGGGGTCCAGTCCTTGTGCTTGATTCCTGATGCTCCTGTGTCACCCACAGAGCAGAAGCAGCAGTGCACACAGTCAGCCCTTCAATGCACAGACTCAACCAGCCACAGAGGGAGAACCTCCTAACAACCGAAGCACATCTGTACTGGACATGCACCGATGTTCTTCTTGTCCTTCGTCCCTACTATCACAGTAAAATCATCATTGACGGAGCATTTACACTATACCAAGTATTCTAAACAATCTGGAGATGATTTCACACTTACAGGAAAATGTTCACAGGTTATGTGCAAATACCACATCATTTTACAGAAAGGACTGCATCCATTTTGGCATCCACAAGGGTCCTGGAACCACCCCCCACAGACACTGACGGGCAACTCTATTTATCCTGGTTAATTGTGTTTCAATGTTTGCTAAAGAATGAAGAGCAGAACTGGAGCCTTAAGAAAGCCTTAAAGTTAAAACAAAACAAACAAAAAACTAGCCATGATTCTGTCATCCTCAAAGGACTCTTTTTTCTTTGTGAGCCTCAGAAACTCCCCAATGGGCTCAGTCTCCATGGAAGCGCTTGGAGCCTGGTCACGGCGACCCCTGAGGGCGGTGGTACTTGCATGAACAAGAAGGAGCAGGAGTCAAGGGATCTCAGCTCTCACAGGTGTCGTCGTGTGGGATCCACAGCCCACAAGGGTCCCAGGCTTGGAGCCCCTGGGGGCAGAAGGAGGAGGTAGAACAGACCCCTGTCACACCAGAGCATGCTCTGGATAAAGAAGTGTCCACAGCAGGAGTCCCAGGTCCATGGAACCATGTCAGGGAGGTGACTTTTCTTAGGTGCTCAGTCTCTGTAGCTTTTCCAATTAAACTGATAGAGAAGATCACTGTGGAGGAAGGAAGAATAATTCTGGACCCACCAGCTCTGGACTTTTCTGGATTCTAATCTGACTCCCCCTTTTGTTTTCTCCCCTCCCACCTGAGGCTGGGATTTGCTGATGCACGTAATCCATCCATCCGTCCATCAGTCTCTCTCTCCATTCTTCTCTCCCTCCCTTCACCTCTCTTTTTTGTCTCTGTCTTCTGTCCTTGTCTCTCTGTCTCCTTTGCTCCCTCACCCTGCCTGTCCTCTCCTGCTTTCTGGGAAGGGTGAACTCCATTCGAAGTGGGCATCGTGGGTGGGTGGATGCAGGTTTCAGGGGAGACGGGGAGAAGGAAAATGCAGAGATATGGTTCTCATGCTTTCAACTTCTTTGCTTGACTTGAACATTTTGTTTCTCCAAAGCTGAGCACCCTTCCCCTTCACAAAGAGGTTCAGAGGGAGGCGTGCGGAATTCCCGCGCAGCCCTCAGGATGAGGTCTGGCTGCAGAATGCTGACAGCCGTAATCATTGAGCAGCAATTTAGTTTTCCACATCAGAGCAGGATTTACATTCAATTCACAGCCCTCTGAGGAATTTCCCCTGCCTCTTATTTGGCCTCATGAATTTTCTGGCTCTGATATCTCCAAGCAGATGCAAATGTCAACAGCCAGAAAGCGTGGTCCACAAAGAAGCAGCTCTTTGTACCTCCCTGCAGATTTTTTTTTTTTTTCTAAATCAAATTCCTGGTTTCATGAGCATGACTGCATTTTGATCAGAATCAGGGGCCAAGAACAGGCTGGGAATTGAGTGGATCTGCTGTTCCTTTAAATAAGGCTTCATTTGGTGACTTGGCTAGAGAGAAGTGTGGGGACAAGGGGGCATGGGACAGGCCAAGGGAAGATCTTTCCTGGAAAGACAAGGCCTGAGCAGAGGTGGAGCTCCCTCCTGCCCACCAAGAGAGGTGGGCTCTGTCTCTGGATTCAGGAGAGGGGGCCTATTTCAAGTACAACCTGCAGCTGAGCAGTGTGACCCAGGCTGTTGGTATCCATAAAGTGATGTCCTCTTCCGACCCCTGCTCGGTGGCCCAGGAGAGTTGCATGGTGCAGGGCAGAATGCCAGACTGCACAGAAGGGACTTGGTTTTCCAGTGGCCATGCACACTAAGAGGCCACACAGGTTCCAGCTTCTCCACGTGGGGGCAAACACTAAGGTCTGTGACAGTCATTATGGGGAACAGAATGCAGTCCCTCCGAAATCCTAACCATAGACCTAGCCTATGATCCAGCTACCCCACTTCTGGGTCTGTAGCCAAAGGAAATGAAATCAGCACAGCCAAGAGATACCTGTACACCCATGTTTACTGTGGCACAATAACTGAGACATGAGATCAACCCAGGCACCGATCAGTGGCTGAAAGGATAAAGACGTGGCAGATACACACAGTGGACTATCATTCAGCAATAAAGACGAGCAAAGTCCTGTCATCTGCAATGAAAAGGATGCACCTGGGGGACATGAAATAAGCCAGATGCAGAAAGACAAGCACCACCTGTTCCCTCTCCTCTGTGGAAGCTGAAAGGTAGCTACTTGAAGATAGAATAAGTGATTACTAGAGGCTGCGAAGAGCGGACCAGGGAGCCTGGATTTGACAAGTGTGTCTTTATGCATGCATTGAACTATTACACTGAACCCCACTAGATGAACAATTAATGCATTAATAAAAATGAAATCAAATATTGAAAAGTAAAAGCTTTTAAACTTTCTGGAAGAAATAGAACAATTATCACCATATACCATAGTAAAATTATCTTTTTGGATTTGTTATAATAGGTACACATATGCACACAATAAAACAGTGTAATTTTGTCAATTTCATTCCCCCGTCCCTCCCCTTTCCCTCCCCTCCCAATCCCTGATCCCCTTCTATTCTACTAGTCTCCCTTCTGTTTTTTTTTTTTTAAGTTTGTTCTAATTAGTTCCACATGACAGCAGAATGCATTTTGATACATTGTACACAAATGGAGCCCAGCTTCTCATTCCTCTGGCTGTATGTTTCAGAGTCACACTAATGGTGTGATCACACATGTACACAGGGTGATAATGTCTGTCTAACTCTACTGTCCTTCACAGCTCCACCCCGTCCCCTCACTCCCCTCTGCACAATCCAAAGATCCTTCATTCTTCCCTCCCCCTCCCCCCACCAGGGATCAGCATCCACTTATCAGAGAAAACATTGGGCCTTTGGTTTGGGGGATTGGCTTATTTCACTTAGCATGATGTTATCTAGTTCCATCCAATCATCTGAAAATGCCACAATTTCATTTTTCATAATAAAATTATTTAAAACTCATGAATTGTTTACTTTTGGAATTTTCCATTTAATTTTTTTATTCTAATTTGTTATATATGATAGCAGAATGCTTTACAATTTATATTACACATATAGAGCATAATTTTTCATACCTCTGGTTGTATACAAAGCACATTCACACCATTCATGTCTTCATACATGTACTTTGGATAATGATGCCCATCACATTCCACCATCCTTTCTACTCCTCTGCCCCCTCCCTTCCCCTCCCACCCCTCTGCCCTATCTAGAGCTCATCTAATCCTCCCATGCTCTCCCTCCCTACCCCACTATGAGTCAGTCACCTTATATCAGAGAAAACATTCGACATTTGGTATTTTGGGATTGGCTAACTTCACTTAGCATTATCTTCTCCAATACCATCCATTTACCTGCAAATGCCATGATTTTATTCTCTTTTATTGCTGATTAATATTCCATTGTGTATATATGCCACATTTTCTTCATCCATTCATCAACTGAAGGGCATCTAGGTTGGTTCCACCATTTAATGTTTTGAACAACTAAAACTACAGAAAGCAAAACCACAGTTAAGGTGGGACTAGAGTCTATGCCTCTGGCCTCACACTGCACTAGGTGTTTAAAGTCTGAGTCAATACATTAGGGAAAGACATCCCAATTTCCAGTTGGGCAGAAGAACTTCAAGATTCCTTCACTTTCTGTGTGAGATTTTAGAATATAAAATACAACACATATTTTATAGATAACACAGATAGTTATATTTTGTATTTAAATTTTATATGAGGCAAAACTGGAAAGTACATACACACCATCTAATAATCAATTAAGGTGAACGACTCTGAGTTGTTTGCCTCATCCTTTAAACAAGTTATTTCACGTTGTGCATTTTGCTAAGTTCTAACATTCTGAATTCGTAAACATGATGGCCTCTGAAAAAACCAGAAGATTTTATCCGTAAAGATGCATTCTGTGTCTTCCACAAAGGCTGAAGGAGTCCACTGCTGTTGGTGTGGGCTAAGAGGCAGTCTCGAGGCTCCCTGCCCACTGCTCCCACTTTGCAGAGGGAGAGGAGGCCCCACGGCCACCCACACACCCCGGGTTCCTCCCCAGGATAGCAGGAATCATGGGGGGGCTTGTGGGGATGAGTCCCAGGCATTGAAACATCTCATTCATGTTCTACTAGACAAATGGATCTGCTATTTTGTTAAATTATGAATTTCAATGCACCCACAGAAGAAGATTTTCAACCGGGATCTTGAAGTTCTTCTGCCCAATAAGGTATTTCTATACAGAAGGAGGTGCAGGTGAGGCTGTAGGCTACTTTTCATGACAACAGAGATGAATGGCTACATCAGGCCCCAAGAGATGGCATTTGTCTTTTAACGGTCTGTATTTGGACTTAAAAAAAATAATAACTGGAAAGGAGAATTTTATGCAATGCTCGCGCTCAGCTGATGGTTAAAATAGGGTATTGAGGGCATAAAAATCTGGCCCCAGTCATATCAGTCAAATGGCTAAGGATTCATTTTCTTTCACAAGTTCCTGCCCTTCAGTAAGTCTTGAACTTTCCAAGAATCGTGTCTGATAATCACTGATTAGAACACTCTCATTCACTGATGTTGATTCAAGTCTACAAGCAGAAGATGAGTCAGGAAAAATAAGCTCTGTAGGATTCCAGGACATAAAACAAACGTTGCTTCTACAATATAAGATTATGCAACTTGAATTTTTCTGTGTCTAACTTGCATATGAGGAACAAAGCCATCCGTTCCCAATATTAAGAGGCTGTTCTTCATCTCATCTTCATTCTGTCTAGAACAGTAACAATTTCTTTTTAGAAAGCTCAAAGAGTATTTTGTTGTTGTTGTTTGTTGTTTGTTTTTTTTAATCCTCAAGTTCTTAGATTTGGGTGTAGAGATCCTAATTCCTGAGCAGGTATTTCTGTTCTAGCAATCTATTTTCAGAGAGAGAAAGAAATGGCCCTCTGCCAGTCTCAATATTTCTTCTCCTCAGGATGCAGACAATGTACCATTTTCATTGGATGTAGACTCCAGTGAGTTCCTGGAATGGCATGAGCTAATATCTGCTCCTTGACTTCCAGGATAATTTGCAAACTAGGATAATTTCAGCCCAGGACTCAGAACTCATGAACTCTTAGACAGTGGCATCTAAGAGAAGCAAAGAAAGGGAATCCTCCAACACAAGACATTCGCATTGAAATATCCATCGAGAGAGTCACAGCTGCAGGCACAGGAGAGATCTAAGTGAGAGTGAGCCAGCATGCGGCCCGAGGCGGTCTCCCATGCACAACCACCACAGACCCGCCCAAGGCCTGCCCGCTCCATGCGTGATGCTCACAGGCCCCAGATGGGCCTGATCTCTTTTTTCTTTTCCTTCGTGTCGGAGTATAATTTTCAAGCAGCTGAACTCCCACTCGTGTATTAAGGCTTATGTCAAAAGATCACCGTTATCACTCAGAAGTGAGAAAACAAGTGGCAGTGATGGCAAGTCAGTCCAAAGAGGGTGGGAGGGCACACATAGGCAAGGCACGTGGGGTCTCCAGTCTCAGGTTTAAGGCAGTTCCTACCGAAATCAAAGCAAGGATTTTATAGATAAGATCATCTCAAGTTGATCTATAAAGGCAAAATAGCTAGAATAGTTAAACAACTTTTAAAAAGAACAAGAAAGTGGGAAGAATTTGTGTACCTGATTTTGAGCCTTATTACGCAGCTAAAATAATCAAGAGAACGTGGGAGTGGCAGAGAGAGAGAGAGAGAGAGAGAGAGAGAGAGAGAGAGAGAGACATCATCCCAGGGCAGAGAATTTAGGATTGGGTGGGAAGGAAATGTGGGTGTCCAGAACGACACAGCTGGAGGGATCCTTTTGATGATGGAAATGTTCTGTGTCTTGGTTCTGTCGCGGTCAATGTCCTGGTTGTGATACGGCACTACCCCATGGTTTTCTTCATGGAGGAAGAAAATCCATGGCAACTCATTAATCCTGTATTCAATTAACGTCTAACCCTACAGATTTCCGGCAGTAAATAATAATGAACTGTGAGCCCACCAGTAACTGTTCCCTAAAGCAACAACTAATCCTCAGGGGGGACTTCTGACAAGGTTGAATGGTGACATTCACTCCTTTTGTCATTTTTCCATATTTTTGGTGATTTCGGTGATATACCTCACCTCCTAGATGGCTAAAGAGTGGTAATACCCTTTACCCAGTTCCCCCCAAGATGACATCTTGCAATACTGTTGTGCAGTATCACAGCCAGGGCATTGGCATTGATAAAACTGAGACACAGAATATTTCCATCATCTGAAGGATCCTTGCTTCCACGTCTTCCCAGACACCCACATTTTGTTCCCCTCTATTTTAAAGTTCTTTGCTCTGTCCTGCTGTCTGTCCCTCCACAGTCCCGCATACTCTTCATTACTGTCGCCATATGATAAGTCTCAACATTGGGGAGGTCTATTCTTTCCACTTTTATTTTTCTTTGTTCAAAATTGTTTAACTATTCCAGTTATTTTGCCTTTCCACACTAATTTAGATTACCTTATTTATATCTATAAAAACATCTTGATTCGATTTCAATAGTAATGACATTAAACTTGAATAACAATTTGGAGAGAACTGGCATTTTTATTTTGTCAAATCTTCCAGTCTATGAACATGGTATGGCTCTCCTTTCATTTATCCCTTATTTGATTTCCTACATCAGCCTTCTGTAATTTCCAACCTACAAATCCTGCACATGCTAGATAGATTTATACCTAAGTACTTCCTGTCTTTTTAAGCAACTATAAATGGTATTATATTTTTAATTTTGGTGTCCAAATGTTCATTGCTAATATACAGAATTATAATTAATTTCTCAGGTTGATCTGATAAGACCTTATTGAAGTCACTTATTAGTTGCAGTTTATTTCTTGTTTTTAAAATTCTTTGGGATTTCCTATGTGGGAAACTATGCCATTTGATAATAGAGGCAGATTTCTTTCTTTCTGAACTCTATGTCTTTTATTTCCTTTCCTTACCTCATTGTACTGTCTAGAAATCCCAGTACTAATTTGTATAGAGCTGGGGAGAATAAACGCCTTTGCCTTCCTTGTTCACAATCTTCGGGGAAAATATTCAGTCTTTCACCTTTAAGCCTCCTGTTGGCCATACGCTTTTGTAGATGTTCTTTATCAAGTTGGTAAAGGTCTTCTTTATTCCCATAAGGTCTGTTAATTTTTATCATGAACAGATGTTGAATTTGATGAAACGGGTTTTTTTCCTGTAATGATTGATATGGTGATGTGATCTTTATTCTTTAGTATTGTGGTTTACGTTAATTTGTTTTTGAGCATTTAATTGGTATCATATTCCTAGAATAAACCACACTTGTTCATGTTGTCTAATTATTTTTATATTCATGGAATTCCATTTGCCAATATTTTGTTAAGGAATTTTTTGCAGCTATATTCATAAGGGATGCTGTTGTATAGTTTTATTATTTTTTTTTATATTGCCTTGGTCTATTTTTTTCAGTATCAGGCTAAGACAAGCTTCCTAAAATGAATTGGGAAGTGTTTCCTCCTTTTCTGTTTTCTGGAAGAGATTATGTGTAATTGATCTTTAAACCTTTGCAAGAATTCTCCAGCAAAACCATCTGGAACTGGAGATTTCTTTTTTGTGAATCATTCAATTACAAAGCCCATTTCTTTAATAGTTACAGTGCTATTCAAATTATCATTTTCATGTAGCATCAATGCGGTAGATGGCCCTCGGCTAGGAGCTGGTGCATTTTGTAAAAGGCATCACATGTGTGGGCAGATTTGTTCATCCTACTTTCTAGTTATCCTTTGGATATCTGTGGTGATGTTTCTTGTTTTATTCCTGATATGGGTAATGTGTGTCTTCTCTTTTTGTCAATCTTATTAGAAGTTTGTCGGACGTATCAATCTTCTAGAAAACAGCTTTCAGTTTTATTGATTGCCATTGCTTTGCCATTTTCAGTTCCATTGATATCTGCTCTTTATTATGTGCCTTCTATTTTCTTTGAGTTTATTTGGCTGTTGTCTTTCTATGTCCTTGAGGTAGGAAATTTCTCCTCTTTCCTAATAACTGCATTTAGAACTAGCAATTTCCCTCTCATTACACACTGCTTTGTGACCCCTGATTTTCTGCTAGGTTGTATCTTCATTTCACTCAGTTCAATATATATATAAAATTTCCCTTCAGACCTCCACTTTGACAGTGGATCAAAGACCACATTTAAGTTCTAAGTGGTTGGGTATCTTCCTGCTATCTCTCTGTTATTGACTTCTTCTTTGATTCCACTGTGGGAAGAAAGCATACACAGTATGACTTCAATATTTTAAATGTATCAAGATTTGGTTTATTATTCAGGATATGATCTGCTTTAGAATATCTCCATGGGTAATTTGAATAGAACATGGATTCTGTGTTATTGAATGGAGAGTTCCCAATTATATCCTTATTGGTTAATGGTGGGGTGGAGTTCCTCTGCACTTTTTATATTAATAGTTAAGAAAATGTGTTAAATTCTCCAATTATCACTGTGGATTTGTTTCTTATTTCAGTTCTTTCTCAGTTTTCCCATTTTTTAAGTTTTCTTTGCATATTTTGCTGCTATCCTGTTCAGTGTGGACATATTTAGGATTGGCAGGCCTTCTTGGTATCTTCTTGGTAATTAATCCTTTATTGTAGAATCTCTCTTTCTGTGGCAAGTTTCTTGATTTGGAAGTCAGCTTTATCTGATCTTAATATTGCCACTCCGTTTTCCTCTTGTTTGCATGATATACATTTCTTGATTCTTCTGCTTGTAACCTGCCTGTATCATTCTAATTATAGCACACTTCTTGGAGGCATCAAGACTTGTGTCTTAGTCCACCCTGCCAATTTCCATGTTTCTAAATCCGTCTGTATAGACCATTGACATTTTCATGTAATTGCAAATATGTTAGGTTTCAGTCAGCCCTTTGATTTTCTGTTTTCTACTTCTCTTTTCACTCCCTTTTATGCAGTGTTGTGAGGTACTTGAACTTTTTTTTTTTAGAATAGAAATTCCATTTTTATTTATCTATAGTTTTGCAGACTGTATTTCTCTGTGCAGCTTTTTAAATGATTGCTTTAGGTATTGCATTGCACATGCATAATTTATCAGTCTCCTGTTGTCATAGCTGAACCAATTTGAATAAAATGGAGAGATCATGTCTCTCATTATGTCCTTTGTCTTCTCCATTTATAATATAATTGTATTAAATATTTTTCATAAACACTTAGGACCGTATCAGCTAGCCGTATACTTTTGCTTCAGCCATCAAATATAATCTAGAAAATCGAAGAAGGAAATTCTATTGCATTCACTCATATTTTTATTACATTATTTCTTCCATCCTAACATTCTAAGAATCCTGAGCTTATCATTCTCCGTATGTTTAAAGAACTTCCTCTAGCTGTTCATTCAGGATGTATCTCCTGTTGACAAATTCTTTTAGTTTTTCTTCATCTGAGAATTCTTGATTTCCCCTTCATTCCTGAAGAACACAGGTTCTATGTTGGCACTTCTTGTGGTAGAGTCGGAGTGAAGGCCTGAGCCCTCTCCTCAGGTTTCCTTGATACCCACCAGTGTGCAGAATGGGGGTTAAGGTGGAGTTTGGAGTTTTACTGACTCACAAGACTGGAGGTCTGGGGTCCTCACAATTCACCTGGTAGGAATGGGAACACATTCTGTGTTGTTTGGCTGGAGTAGAGAAGTGATGGTCTAAACATTTATGTTTTGTGAAGCTGAAGGTAGGCTTTTGTTCAAGCTATGTCTCTTTGAAACCATTGGCACATTTGGGTTAATAAATTTTCCAACACCCGTTCTGGGATGTGAGAGGCAAAAGAAAACACACGGATTGGTTTCCAAGCTCTTCCTGAGTTTGAGGTCTATACCTGCCATTTTTTCTCTTCCAACTTTGAGAATATCCTTTTTTTTTTTCTCTCTCTCTCTCTGTGTGTGTGTGTGTGTGTGTGTGTGTGTGTGTGTGTGTATTAGAAAATGCGGAAAAAAAATTTCTGGAAGTAGAAGTGTACTCACTGGTTTTTGAACTTCAATCCAGTCTTTCGGTCCTGAAATAAACCCTTCTTGGTCATTATATATTGTCTTCTGTAGCTCATTCGATGCTCGGCATAGGGATAATTATGCCCACCATTGAGTTAAGACCTTTCTGTACAATCTACTCAATGTCCTGCAAATCCATGCTTTCAGTCTAAGTAGACAGGAGTCATTATCCTCAGCCTGTGTGGACACTGAACCCTGGAATCTAGAGAATTTAAACAATGTTATTAATATTGTTTCATTATATGCCATTCAAGGTTGTACACAATATATCCATGAATGTGTATGTTACAAACAAACATATCTACTTTTAAACATCCATTCAATATTTATAAAAACTGACCACCAGAAATTTTTAAATAATCAGAAAAAATGAAACTGTCACAGACCAAAGAATCATTTAAAATAAAAACTAACAAGAAATTGATAATTTTTTTTAAAAAAGAGGGTATCCAAAAGATTCCTTAAGAGAAAGACTGGCTTCTTTCACCCATAGTGCCAGGACAACTGGATCCTCATGTGCAGTAGAATGAAGCTAGGCAGCCAACTCATCAGAAACAAGAATGAACACAGAATTAACGAGTTCAACATAAATGTAAGAATTAAATTTACAAAACTCTTAAAGGAGGACAGAGGGGTGCATTTCATGAACTTGGATTTGGCACTGAAAGGACAGGGAACAGAAGAGGAAGATAAAAAAAACAACTGGAATTTTGCAAAAAGATTTTTAAGCATCAAATGATATCATCATGAAAATGAAAAGACAATCTACAGAACAGAATTATCTTCAAATCCATGCCTGATAATATCCAGAATAAATGAAGAACTCACAGAACTCAACACCAAGAAGGCAAACAAAGTAATGTTTTCACTTATTATTTTATTTTTTAATTTTTTTGCAGCACTGGAGATAAAATCCAGGGCTTCATGTATGGTAAGCAGGCACTCTACCACTGAGCTATACCCCCAGGCCATAACAAAAATCTAGTAAAAACATGGACAAAGGACTTAGCTAGACATTTCTCCAACAAATATATACAAATGGTGACACTAAGCATATGAATAAATGCTTAATAGCAGTAGACTTTAGAGAAACACAAACAAAAAACCACAAGTAAGTACCACTTCATACCCACTAGAAAGTCTATAATTAATAAAAATGGAAAATAACAAGTTGTTAACAAAGATATCTCAAAATTGGAGCTATCCATTATTACTGGTGGGAATCTAAAATGATATCATCACTGTGGGAGATAATTCCACAGTAAGTCAAACACAGAATTGCCATACCTAGAAATTCCAGCTCTAAGGATATATCAAAGAAAATGGGACAGCTCACAGTCTGGGGAGACCAAGGCAGCTTATGTACACAGGACAGGGTAGAGGGAAAGATGGCTTGCCCACTATAAAGTGCCAGAGGCCTGAAGAAGGTCAACTCAGAGTACTGGGCTAAGTACTGATCAGTACAGGTATGCAGGTATGTGAAGAAAACAACTAATTCTGGTATGGGGGGGGGGTGTTGCTTGAAAAAATAGAGGGAACAGGGAAGAAATAGAACATATTTTCCTGCCTGAAAATAGTCATAATTGGGGGGGCATTGAAAACATTTCTCAGAAGGGTTCAACTTAATAATGCAGAATCATTTGTCTAAAATGATAGATGCATCCTGCTTTTTCATTACTCTTAAAAGTGAGACCCCAAAAGGATAAAACTATCCAAAGTAACTTAATTGTGTCCCCAAACAAATCTTGGAAATATTAATAAGAATTTTTAGACATCCAGCCTCTCGGGTGAAATTCATGACATCTCCTATCTAATTAAAAATTATCAACAATAAAGGAAGCAGGAAAATAGGATTCATAATACATGGACATCAATCAATCAAAACGGACCCAGGACTGATGGGGATTTTAGAAGGATCAGATAAGACCATTAAGGTAATTGTAATTGCATATGTTCAAAAAGTTAGAGACATAGAAAATGTAAAAAAGTCAAGTAAAACTTCTACGACAAAACAATAGTCCTAGATGGGATTAATTACAGATTTGACATGGCAAAAGAAAAAAACTAATGAATTCAGAGAAATAACAGTAGAAACGATCAATGACAAAACCAGAGAGAGAAGAGTAAAATAAAATAAATGGATTACAACTGAACTGTGGGGTGACTTCAAGTGGCCTGTTCTGCATGGAGCCGGAGACCCTGGGGGAAGCAGGGGGAAAAATAGCTGAAGAAATAATAGCCCCCAAATTTCAATTTTGCTAAATGTTATATACACTTAAGTCCACGAATTCCAATGAACCTCAAGAACAAAGCAAGTGAAGGATGCTTTGAGATTTTTAACATCCTCAAGGTGAGTGGGGAGGGAGTGCAGAAGAGACACGCTTTGGACAGAGGAACCAATAAAGAGGACAGCATCCTTTCAGTCAAAGTACCGTGGGATGACATCTTGAAGGTACAGTGAATAACTGAAAGGAAACCTGTCAAAATCAGCATTCTAAACCCATTGGAGAATATATTTCTCTTTAAATTAAGGCAGAAGAAGACCAGGTTATTTTTAAAAAAATTTTTAAAGGTTAATTTGTTCTAATTTGTTATATAGGATAGCAGAAGACAATTCAATTCATATCACACAAATGGAGCACAGTTTTTCATGTCTCTGGTTGAACACAAAGTAGAGTCCCACCATTCATGTTTTCATACATGTACTTAGGGGAATGATGTCCGTCTCATTCCACCAGCTTTCCTACCCCCATGTCCCTTCCCAAACTCTCCCTCCCATTTGCCCTGTCTAGAGTTTACCTAATCCTGCCATGCTCCCCACCCGCATCCCCATTATGAATCAGAATCTTATATCCAAAAAAAAAAAATATTCAGCATTTGTTTTTTGGGATTGGCTAACTTCACTTAGCATTATATTCTCCAACTCCATCCATTTACCTGCAAATGCCATAATTTTAATCTCTTTTAATGCTGAGTAATATTCCATTGTGTATATCTACCACATTTTCTTTTTCCATTCATCTAGTGAAGGGCATCTAGGTTGGTTCCACAGTTTAGCTATTGTGAATTGTGCTGCTATAAACACTGATGTGGCTGCGTCCCTGTAGTATGCTGTTTTTAAGTCCTTTGAGTATGAACCGAGGAGTGGGATAGCTGGGTCAAATGGTGGTTCTATTCCCAGTTTTCCAAGGAAACTCCATACTGCTTTCCAGATTGGTTGCACCAATTTGCAGTCCAACCAGCAGTGTAGGAGTTTGCTCTTTTCTCCACATCCTCACCAACTCTTATTGTTATTTGTATTCTTAATAGCTGCCATTCTGACTGGAGTGGTATGAAATATTATAGTAGTTTTGATTTGCTTTTGTCTAATTGCTAGAGATGTTGAACATTTTTTTCATATATTTGTGGATTGATTGTATATCATCTTTTTTTCATATATTTGTTGATTGATTGTATTTCATCTTCTGAGAAGTGTCTGTTCAGTTCTTTGGCCCATTTATTGAGTGGATTGTTTGGTTTTTTTGGCGTTAAGATTTTTGAGTTCTTTATATATCCTAGAGATTAGTGCTCTAACTAATGTTCATGTAGTAAAAATTTGCTCCCAATCTGTAGGCTATCTGTTCACTTCACTGATATTGTTTCTTTTGCTGAGAAGAAGTTTTTGAGTTTGAATCCATCTGATTTTTTGATTCTTGATTTTAATTCTTGCTCTGTAAGAGTCTTATTAAGAAAGTCAGGGCCTAATCCATCATGATAGAGATTTGGGCCTACTTTTTCTTCTATTATACACAGCATCTCTGGTTTAATTCCTAGGACCTCGATCCACTTTGAGTTGAGTTTTGTGCAAGGTGAGAGATAGGGGTTTAATTTCATTTTGTTGCATATGGATTTCTAGTTTTCCCAGCACCATTTGTTGAAGAGGCTATGTTTTCTCCAATGTATATTTTTGGCACCTTTGTCTAATTTAAGGTAACTGTAATTATGGGGGTTAGTCTCTGTGTTCTCTATTCTGTATCATTGGTCCACCAGTCTGTTTTGATGCCAATACCATGCTGGTTTTGTTACTATTGCTGTGTAGTATAATTTAATGTCTGATATAGTGATGCCACCTGCTTTATACTTCTTGCTAAGGATTGCTTTAGCTATTCTGGGCCTCTTATTTTTCAAAAAGAATTTCATGACTGCTTTTTCTATTTCTATGAGGAATATCACTGGGATTTTTATTGGAATTGCATTAAAACTGTGTAGTACTTTTGGTAGTATAGTCATTTTGACAATATTAATTCTGCCTATCCAAGAACAAGGAAGATCTTTCCATCTTCTAAGTTCTATAATTTCTTTCTTTAGCATTCTAGTTTTCATTGTACAGGTCTTTCACTTCTTTCGTTAAATTGATTCCCAAGTTATTTTTTTTTAAAGGTTATTGTAAATGGGATAGTTTTCCTCATTTCCCTTTCAGAGGATTTGTCACTGATATACAGAAATGCCTTTAATTTATGAGTGTTGGTTTTATATCCTGCTACCTTACCGAATTCATTCACTAATTCTAGAAGTTTTCGGTTGCAATTTTTTGGGAGAAGACCAGTTTTTATATGTGCAACGGTGGAAGGGATTCATTGCCCACAGATCTACACATGAAGGAAGAGGATACCAGATGGAAGTATTGATCTACACAAGAGAATGTAAAAGCACAAGAAATGGTTATTATGGGTAGAAAGATGCAACCTATCTTCCTTATTATCTAAGTGGCCCTAAAGATAATTGCATGCCTGAGCAAAAATAGTGACACTATACTGTGGGATTTGCTATGATTTAAGGTACGAGGGATCTTCCAAAAGCTCATGGGTGAGACAATGCAAGACGGTTCAGAGGTGATATGATCAGAGTATGAGTATTGTAACCTAATCAGTAAAATGATTCACTAATATGAATCAACTGGGTGGTAACTGTAGGTGGGTAGGATGTGGCTGGGGAAATAGGTCACTGGAGCATGCTGTTGGGGTTTATATTTTTGTCCCTGGAGAGCAGAGCTCACTCTCTGCTTCTTGTTTGCCATGACATGAGCAGTTTCCTCCGCCATGCCCTTCCATCACGGTGTTTTACCTCACACTGGGCCCAGAGCCATGGAGTCAGCTGACCACGGACTGAACCCCTGAAACCATGAGCCGAAATAGACTTCTCTTCCTCTACGTTATCCTTGCTAGGTCTTGTGGTGCAAATCTGGCTAAAACGGGTTTGTAATACATAAAATGGAAATACCTGATAGCAATAGCACAATAGGCAGGGGAAATAGAAATACAAGCATTCTATTGTACGATTCTTGCAGTATTTTTGAAATGGTATAATATCACTTGAAGGTAGTCTCTGATGAGTTAAAGATGCATATTATCAGCCCTACCTAAAGCAACCACAAAAATAGCAATCTATCATAGGTAATAAACCTACAAGTAGATGAAACGGAAATACCACAAATTCTCAATTAATCCAAAAGGCAGATAGCAGGGGGAAAAAAGAGAAAAATAAGAGACAGGGTATATGCAAGAACTGGAGAACAAATAGGAAAATGTTGTTTAAATCTAACTATATCTTTTACAGTAAATGTGAACGATCCAACACTGCACTTTAAAGTCATAAAATAGAAACTATCAGACCAGGTAAAAAGAACAGGACTCAACTACATGTATATACTGCTTCCAGGAAACATACTTTAAATAAAAGACTTTAAATATGGGCCCAAAATAGTAACCTATATTAACCTTTAAATATAGGTTAATAGTAAAAGGATTGAAAAGATAGCACAGAGTCCTAAATAAAAATATCAGTCAAAGTAGATTTCAGAGTAAAGAGCATTATCCGGGGTACCAAGGTCCTATCAGAATAATGAAAAGATCAATTCATCTATACATGTGTACACCTAATAACAGAACTTTTTTTAAAAAAAACGGAAAAACCGGGCTGGGGATGTGGCTCAAGTGGTAGTGTGCTCGCCTGGCATGCGTGCGGCCCGGGTTTGATCCTCAGCACCACATACCAACAAAGATGTTGTGTCCACTGAAAACTAAAAAATAAATATTAAAATTCTCTCTCTCAAAAAAAAGTTTTCTTTAAAAAAAAAATGGAAAAACCTGAAAAAAAATCACAAAGAGAAATACACAAATTCACAATTGAACTTAGATCTTTAATACTCTTTCTCTCAATGTTCAATAGAATAAGTAGACTGAAAATCAGTAATAAAATATATAAAAGATGTTAGGTCAACCAATTAATTAACATTCACCGACTATTTTATCTCCAAACAGCTGAAAATAAATTCTGTAAGTGCATAGAGAAAATCACTCAACAATAAAAAAAAAAGTTAACTGAAAATAAATCACACAACACTGATGAATTTCAGAACAGTTGAATGAAAGAAGACAAACTGAAATAAGCATGTAGTCTGTCGTAATATATAAGTAATATTCTTCAATGTGCAAATTAATATACAGTGGCAGAAAACAGATCAGACTGGGAAATGGAGATAGGTAAAGAAGGGCAAGAGGAGGAATTAGACTCGGGCACAAGAAGTCTTGGGGTCATAGCTTTATTGTCTTGGTGGTTGTGATGGTTTTGTGAGTGTATATGTCAGAACTCAAACTATGCTTTAAGTATACCATTTTTTGCTGTATGTCAGTATTTTGTCATTTTTGAAGCCTATAAGATATCAATAAAGTTGTTCCCAAAGTTAGCTTCATAGACAGATTTTTATATTGCTAAATGAGAAATGATAATTAATTAATAGAACAATTAATTTTCAGGACTAAGAAAAATAAACAATGACATAAATGAATCAATGAAAGAACAAATACAGGAAAAAATAAGGTTTAATGCAACTAGGTAACAATAAATGATAAAACTGGACAATCTCAGTACCTGTGTGTTGTAGAGCCCAGGGAAGACCCACACCAACTGCACTGTCTCGTTAATAAATAAAAATGTTAGAGAAAGGCATAAACACATAACGTGAGCTCTGTGTGTAGGGACATATCCACAGGTTAAAAAAAAAGATGTGTAACAATACACACTAATTGACTTGCACCAATAAATTTGTAAACTTTATTAAATAGAGGATGGTTTTCTAGGAAATATAAATTACAAAGTTTGACTTGATAAGGGATGAAAGTAAAATTTAAAGAAACCAATGAAAGCAAGAGAAATCACAAAAATACTTGAAGTATTTTTCCCAAATCACCAAGCCTAAGTTTTTTTTTTCCTACTTTCAAAGAAACTATAATTCTAAAGATATCTACTATATAGTTTGAAGCTGATAGGAAGATAGGAATCTTCCAAAGTAAAACTACAAAACTGGTGTAACAGTGATTTCAGTGCTTGATAAAGAGAATAGGGGGGCGGGGAAAAGGCACAGAGTACAGCATTACTAATGTCCCCATGTAACAGATGTTAAATTTTTCCCAAGTCAGAGGTCGGGTCAAAGATAGAGTTGGGGGCTGGGGTTGTGGCTGAGCGGTAAAGTGCTCACACAGCATGTGCAAAGACCTGGGTTCGATCCTCAGCAACACGTATAAATAAATAAAATAAAGGGATTGTGTCCAACTACAACTAAAAAATAAATATTTAACAACAACAACTACAAAAAGAGAGAGTTGGTGTTTGAATCCAAGTAAAGCAATTTTCAAAGCAAACACAATTATCCTTCAATAGTGAAAATTAAAGTATTCCCTTTGAAGTCAGGTGAAAGAGACACCAGCTTGGACACCCTACTGCTTGGTGTTATTCTAAATACTCAGGCAAAGCAACTGAGAGAAGGAAGAGCACCCAAATAAAAGGAAAAAAATAAAGTCATATCATTAGTTGATGTGACCTTAGGCCTAGAGAAGCAGGATGACTACTCTAAGCCCAAAGAGTTTGGTAAAAATAATGATAACGATAACAATAAAATGTACAAAGGAATATGAAAGAAATTCCAAATATCTGGAAAACATGAGTTCTCTGTGCTTGAGGGGAAAAAGACTTAAAACAATAATTCTGAAATTAATGAATGTTCAACACAATTAAAAATTCAACTGGTCAAAGTAATTTTAAAATTAACTTAAGGAAAATAGATGTGTAGGATTGGCAAGAAAATCTTAGGGGAAAGAAAGGAATGATGTGAGGCCAGCATTAACTGTAAATGATGATATATTATGATGTTAATATCATAGGATAGCTTAGTGCTTGCAAATGAGGAGAGGGACTAGTTCTACTTCCACACAGTACCAGAGTCTGCAAGCCCAGAAACAGGCTCACATGCATGTGAAAACTTGCTATTCAGAAACTGGAATTTTAAATTAAAGTATGATGGTATGGAGGAAGGTAGCCTATCATTTAGGGGGAAAAAAATCACAAAAATGCTTGTTACATTCCTTATTCCAAAATAAACTTTAAATAGATAAAATAATGCATGGAAAAATTAAGCCAGAAAAACACTACAAAAATAAACAGGTAAAAATTAAACAAACTATATTCTATGCATTTATTAATATGTCAAATGAATCCCACAATTATGTATAAGTATCATGTACTAATAAAATATTTTAAATAAATAAGCAGGTGAATTTTATAAATCTTACCAAATTATGCAAATATTTCCTAAAAATACTATACATCCCAGACATTACAAAGGGAAAGACTCCCTTTTGACTTCACAAAAATTTATACATGGTAAAAAGGAAATAGACAAATACCAAGTCACCAGGAAGTAAAAATCACTTGCATTACATATAACAAAGAAAAAATTGCTTAATATGTAAAAGGCTCATACAAATCAATAAGAAAAAGATGAGTCCTGCTATTGAACTTGAACTACAGAGGACTTGAAAAAGGAGTTCACTGAGGGCACAGGGCTATACATCTGTAAATCCCAGCAACTTGGGAGGCTGACACAGGAGAATGGAAAGTTCAAGGCCAGCCTCAGCAAATTAGTAAGACCCTGTCTAAGCAAATACATATATAAAGCTCTGTGTAAAGGCCTCCTGGGTTAGATTGCCAGTACAAAAAAAAAAAAAAATTACAAAGAAATACACCTGATAGTAAATAAGTAAACAGAATCTCAACTTCATCACTAAATTAAAAAACCTGTCTAAACTGTGATGAGATTCCATTTCTTACCTCTCGTGTTACAAGTTTGGTCTTATCCCTCACCATCAAGGTAATCTTCTTTTTTTTTTTTTTTGGATGGCATTAGAGCAGATTATGCTAAGTGAAGCTAGTCAATCTTTAAAAAACAAATACCAAATGACTCCTTTGATATAAGGGGAGTAAACAAGGACAGGGTAGGGACGAAGAGCTTGAGAAGAAGATTTACATTAAACAGGGATGAGAGGTGGGAGGGAAAGGGAGTGAGAAGGGAAATCGCATGGTAATGGAAGGTAATCTTCTTGATAGGAGTGTTGATTGATGTAATGTTCTTTGGAAAGCACTGTCCATTCCTTTCAAAATCCTAAATTTTGCCCTCTGACCCAGAGTTTGTCCTGCAGAATTAATGTAGGCATGATTATGCAAGGCACACACAGAGAGAGAGAGAGAGAGAGAGAGAGAGAGAAGAGAGAGAAACAGAGTTGTGATAAATATGTTATAGATAACAAGAGCGATTAAGTAACTTGTTATTTTCCCTGCTATATGAAGCTTTTCAGTAGAATCTTCAAATCAAAATAATTCCTGATTTGCTTATAAACTGTTGATGGCATCACGGAGGCGGATGATGGTCGATATCTTCACATGTAAATGAAGAAAAACCCCAGTGCTTCCTGGTCAGGCATGGGACACTTTTATCGCTGGGAAAAGAAAGATACAGCGTTTTATAACTGTTTGCTCAAGGGACCACAGACACAAAGAATGCTTGTGTGGAAGGCTTCCTGGCTCTCTGGAAGCAGCTGTGTGGTCCCAAAGTTTGGGAATGAACACTGGCTCTGGGGCAGGTGAAAATCCCTTTCAGATAAGAAGTATCCAATTTGTGCTCCAGTAGGGGGCTGGCTCTCAGCAGCAGGACCTTGGCTTTTTCTAAGGAGAGAACCTCAAGCCCAAGTTCATTATCAACACAATCTGAGAACCCTAAGTGCCGCTGAGAGGCCCAGACACCCATAATGTATAGGGAAACAAGAGAAACCTTTGCATGTTCAAAGACATTAAAATCAGCTTTCCTTGCCCGTCACTGTAGAGAAAAATGACTGCACAATGCAGTATCTAGGATCTTCCAAAGAGGTCAGAACAAGGCCTGTTGAGCGGGCTGGAAACTGGTTTTGCTTAAGCATTAAACTAATGACCCATCGTCTCAGGGTTGTCACGTGTGTCAAAGCAGAGAGGTCTGGGGTCTGAAATGCATCTTGATCACATTTTCTGCTCAATGAATTCTTGGCTATGGTGAGCCTTGGCTGCCAAAGATAGAAACCACTGGCCTTCCTGATTTATTAAGAAGAATTCAATTCTGAATGAAGCATCATTTTATTCTATGTGTGAGGAACTATTTTTCTCATGCACTTAATCAGTTATCATATGGACTCGTGGAAGTAAAGAATTCTGGATTTTTCTCATGAATACTCAATCAATGGCTGACTGACAGTGTGTGAGCCTTGGTCATAACAGGCCCCTGGATCTTGTCGGGTGACAACTGGGAAGTACTCCAAGATGCAAAGAATCTGCACAGTCCTGGGGCAATCTGCTCCTATGGCTAGTACAGTCCCTCTGAGCACCCAGCTCCACACTAGCAACCATGCACCCCACTCTGCACCAGCACCCACACAGTCCACACTCCACATAGCCCTGATGGACCACAGGGTCTTCATTATCAGCCTTTCCTGAGAGGATGGTAACTGCACAGGACTCAGCAAATCATCCTGAAATCTTTGTACACTTCTCTCAAATCTCCATTTCTTTATCCCCCATGCACAACTGGCCCAGATTACTGCCCCCCAGCACAGTGACCGTGACTTCCTCCTTCAATCCACAGCGTCTCTTATTCTCCCCCAGGGAGCTCCAGGCTATTTCTCACCATTGAAGTCTTTTCCCAGACTTCAATTCAGGTATTCACTTATATCATTTCTTTGCCAACTAGAAATCTAGAAGATGAGGGGGAAAAAAATTCCCAAAAAGTGTAGGGAAAGAAGAAAGTTATACACACAGTTTTTAATCCCTTCAAAGAGTCAAGAATTTCTTGCTTCCTCTAATATTTTGGACATTTGTGACATAGCAGGCACTGGGGAGCAAGATTAGCCACATCATTCTTCCTGCTTCTGGCTTTCACAACTCTGGTCAACTTCTCTAGGGCCAAAAAAAAAAAAAAAAAAAAGGAAAATTAAGTATTAGCTTAAATCAAGTTGGTTTTGTTAGCTGCTAGACAGGAACTTCTTAAAGGCACACACCTGTGCTCATGGGGCAAGGGCCTACCCCTTTAAATGAAAAGTGAACATCTTTTCAAGTTTTTGTTTGGTTTTTGTTTTTTAGATGAGACTTTCTGGAGGAAGCCACAAGGAACCAGTTTAGAGCAGCCCAAATTGCTGAGTCACTCTTCTAGTTGACCTAGAGTAAATTTTGCTCATTATTATCTCATCATGATGCTAAATTCTTCTGGGATGCTCCTGTCCATCATCCTTGCACATGCAATGCATAAAGAAGCATGGGTTTGCACCGAGCATACTCAGGAACCTGCTCACCTCTGCAGGTGACTGTGCCCTTCCAATAAGAATATGCACGAGTCTTCCTCCTTCCCCAAAGTCTTCCCCTCCTCTCCTCTGTGTTCAAAGAGATGATGCTTTGGGCAATGTCCCCAGTGTGGCTCTCCTTACCTGCTACAATAAACCTTTCTTCACTCTTATCTCTGTGTGCTTAGGGGTTTTGCACTCAATGGGCCAACTATTGTGTTCAGTTACAATTTCCCCACCATCAGCAGGTCCTTGCTTTTTATGATTCTGAAGGTGCACAGCATCTTTACCAAGAAGATTCCTCTTCAAGTATCATCTAGCTTGTTGGCAATTCTAGGTGCTCTTTCTTAATGATTTCTTAAGAATCATCTTGTCTGAGAATGCTGCTCTTTCCTAAGTGCCCCATTGAGAGAGTCCTCTTAGTGGGCAACCCTATGGGTAACTTTGGAGTTCCTTTTAGAAGCCCTTGCTTTAACCTTCAGACAAGGATATATCTTGAGATTTTGTGCGATGCTTCAAAGTACTTCCCCCAGGAATTTAGATTACAAATGATCTATAAATCAATAAAAAAGGACGATAAGTTGCAGCAGATTTCTTCTCCCCCTCTGTGATTTTCTAGCAGTAACAATAACAACAAAAGAAACAAATTTGTCTTCTGACCTGCTAGGAAACAGTATATAAAAAGAATCTGAAGGGTTTAGGCAGACAACAGGTGGAAGGCTGGGTGCTCATGACACTAGAACTTTTCATTATCTTCTTTCCTTAGTATAATTCACAAGGACCAGTGCTTGGAACGTTTTTCTAGTTAGCTGCCTTTCACTTCGTGGCACACTTGAACATTTTTTTTTTTTCAAACCAGGAAGCACATGTGTGTAAGAGGAAAGCATCCTAGACAGCCCACAGCTTACTATCAAGACTGAGTCTCCCCAGCTTCATGCCCCAATCCTGGTGTAACATGCACATGGAGTAGGTGGGGAATTCTTTGCCTCGGGAATTCCAAGAATGAGATTCCCGGACAGCAGAGAGTGAAAGCCAAGTATAAGACTTTATTAAAGAAAAGTGAAGCAAAGCTCCGTGTCTGGGAAGGGTCTCTGGGGGGTCACGCAGGTGAATGCCTATGGTCCAGGGGTTTATATGGATCTATAGCTTTAAGGAAGTCAGCACCCCGCCCAATCCTGGGTAAGGCACTCAGTGGCCCCTAGGCATTTATGCAGCCTTTAGTCCAGTCAAAATATTGATCAGGCATTTTTCCTTCTTTGGAGAGGCTGTAGACTCCAGGTCATGTGCTTCACAATTTAAAAATAACCTTTTTGCAAGTTTCTAAGCAAAAACCTACAGCAGATGTGTGTGTTTTGCTGCTCAGGAAGTTCCCTGGGGGCCCATTTCCCTATTTGCCCAGCTTGATCTCTTCCTCCTGACCCCCCTGGCACTTGGGGTGTACTTAGTTATTATTTTATTCAATGAATGAATAAATGAAGGAAAGGAATCTGAGATTGCTGCACTTTGTTTCCTCACTTTTCCAAAAATCCAAATATTCTCCATGCCAAGAGAAAGGAAAAGCCAATGGGAAAGAAAGAACGTCTTTGTGATCTCAAAGGAGGTTTGGCCAATGGGAAAGAAAGAATGTCTTTGTGACCTCAAAGGAGGTTTTTGTCCTTCTCGGATGACTTATGGGATAGCATTGCTGGTGACGTAGGCTGGCATGGAGAAACTCCTATGGAATGAACTAGAATTCCCTTCCTGTGGGTGATGTGCCGAAAGAAAGCTGGGTGAAGGGTACATGGGGAGGTTCCTCCCACAAAACAGGTGGCCTAATTTTGCCACAGTCCTTCCCCTTGAACAGGGCAGTTGTGCCCATAGTCGCCGACTCTGTTTCCCTTAAGCACTTACGGGTGTGGACTTTGACAATGATGGTTGCTGGAGGAACTACGTAAGTCACCAAATTTGCAAATACCTCTGACCCAAACATCCACGGCATGGCTTTGATGTTTAGACGTCATTCTTCCCAAGATTTCAAGGCTTATGTGAATTTTTAAATTAAATTTTTAATTTTTACTTGGGTCCATTAAAAGTGAAGGAAAATGGAAATTTTGCAGGTCAATTTTGACACCGTGGAGATTCGCAGGGGTTGGGTGTCTGTTTCCAAAAGTTTGAATGAAAAGACTGAGAAGCATCAAACACATCAAGGAACTTGGTTTTGACCCCAAAAGAAGAGAAACAGCAGGGATGGGAGGGAAAGGGAGTGGGAAGGGGATGAGCAAGGATGGTGGAATGTGATGGTCATCATTATACAAAATACATGTATGAAGATTTGAACTTGGTGTCCACATACCTTATATAAAAACAGAGATATGAAAAATTGTGGTATATATGTGTATTAAGAATTGTAATGCAAAAAAAGAGTACATGTATAATGGCATAATTTGGTGTGAACATACTTTATATACAGAGTTACGAAAAATTGTGCTGTATGTGGGTAATAATGAGTAGGAACACATTCCACTATTTTCATGTATTTTAAAAATTTAAATAAATAAATAAGAAGAGAAATGGCAACCACCACCAAAACATTTGGGCCAGAGTAATTCACTTTCTCATCAATAAAGATTTGTATTTTTTTAAAATCAATCAATTCTGAACTCTTCATAGATTGGTGAAATCAGTGATTTGACACAAGATTTGTGGTGCTTTTTTTTTCTCTGACATTCTAATTAAATTAACTGCTGTTTAGTTCATTGTATAGAATTTGAAGCATTTCAATAATTTTCGGCTTCCTTCATTTTTAATGGACCAAAGTAAAACAATTTATTACTAGTAAGAATATCTTTACTTTTTTTCCTATAGTGAACTTCCTACGTCTCATGTAGGAAGGAAACTATATTGAGAATTTAGAAATTTAAAGTCTTAAAGCAAATGCCACTCTCCAAAGAGGAGAGTGCTTATGAGGCGTCAGTCTGTGGGTCTGAACAGGCAAGTACCAGGAAGAGACCCAGGAGGGCTTTCCCATGAGCCCCCCATGAGAGGGTCGGCCAAGACAAGGGCCCTGTTAAGTTGCTCCCATTC
Organism: Urocitellus parryii; assembly: GCF_045843805.1. NCBI lineage: Eukaryota > Metazoa > Chordata > Mammalia > Rodentia > Sciuridae > Urocitellus > Urocitellus parryii. The sequence goes on along the minus strand of NC_135543.1, from coordinate 69,029,900 downwards.
CTTCTTCCCATTGTCACTCTGATGTCAACAGGAGCCTATCATGGGGTTGATGCTCAGTGCTTAGTGGGTGGATGGGTGGGTGGATGGGAGAAAATGAGTTGCAGAGAATATTTAGGCTTTAGGAAACTTTCCTGATGTTTGGAATTTTCCAAAGGAAATTATTTCCTTCTGGTCCTCATTGGCCTTATTTCCTCCTTACTTTTTTCTTTAAAAAAAAAAAAAATGTTGAGAATTCCTAACCTACAGGGAGAAGCCTTAGCTCACTGCACTCAAAGTCGTGACTGAGATCACAGGACACAGGCAACTACCCAGGGACTGATGGTTTGGGCCAAGAAGCCACAAAAGGAAAGAAAACATTAAGTTTCAGATTCATATGAAGACACTATGGCAAAAAGGAAATGGGCAGGGAGCAATTTAGAGATGGGATAATTGGATTTGGAAAGTAAAACAGCTTCACTTGATGAAGCTCAGGCAAACCTCCCGGGTCTTTTTGTAAGTTCATGTACCCCGAGAGTGTCAGTTCAGGTAAGGCAGCTATAGCTTTGTTTCTGCAATAGAACATCAGGAAAAGGATCTCAGTTAAATTGTAAGTCTTAAAAAAAATTATAACTATTCTTATCAAAGCGATATATGGTTAAATGTTTTCATAGAGATTTTAAAAATCTGAAAATAAAATCTTGCCCAAACTAACTTATCATGTTTCCCACTGGCAACCAATTTTTAACATTTTAAAAACTGTCTCTTTTTTTAAGTTATCTCCATAACTCTAAACACTGTTTTTATTATTGTTATTATTATTCACTCAGTTTTCAATATTATTTAACTGCTGATGATGGAGGGGTTAGCTCAGCCTCTCCCCTGCAGGAAAGAGTTCCAGCCCTTCCCTCTGGGGTACCAGCCTTGCCCTGCCTGCTGAACCCAGGCCTCAGAAGAAAGGGGGTTCCCAGAGCAGGAGGGAACCGTGGCCAGCCCCCACTCTGAACTCTTTGAGTCACCTTGGAATGACCTTCAGGTGATCTGGCCAGGACAGCTATTTGGAAACATGATTCGTTTTGCTATTGCTCCCCATGCCAGTTCCTGCGCCAGCTCTGATCATAGAGATGAGGCACAGTGTCCTTACCTGCTTCCACACATACAGCTGCTGGCCACTGGCCCCTGGCCACTTCTTTGAGCTCACTGCTTCCCTGTTCCCATGAAGTTTCGATTTGTTCTTGGAACTATGCTTCAACAACAGCACGCAGCACTGGCTCTTTCTGCTGCCTAGAAAACTCTCTTCCTATGTGTGTGGCTCTTTCTACCTGGCATCTGGGGCTGTGTTTAAGTGTCGCCTCCTCCCCTGGTCTCCCAGGTCAAAGCCTCCACCCAGACCTGCCCTGTCCCACTGTGGTTTCTTCCCTGACAGCATCAGTGGGTGGTGTTGGCCTCACACAGTGCACCTGGTTGGTGTTGGTGCATCTGAGGGGGGGATTTGTGTCCCATGTCTGCACCTGGCATCTCCCGTAGCAGAACAGGTGGGAAGTGCTCAGTTATCTATTTGTTGGATGATAAATGACGTTTACACATCTCCCCAAGGTTAGGAAACCCAGTATCAAGCTTGTGGTTCCTCTGCCCAAGGCCTGCCGGGAAGAGGCCATCTAAACACACATTGCTTTAGTCTGCCTTCCTTTCCCCAGGCATCTGTGACTCTGAAGGAAAGCTGAGCTCTCTTTTTTTTTTGGTAAAATGTGGGCAAAGCAGGTGCATCCCTTTGAGCGGTGTGTTGACTGAGCATGATCTCTGTGCTGGGTGTTGGACCCAGATCATCCCTGGTTGGGAGGGCTTGATGTATTGTGATGCTGCGGGTCAGTGTGGGCAGAGTCAGGATGGAGCTGAGGATTGGGGGTGCAGCAGAGGAACAAAGGGAGGGGGACCCTGGGCAGGAGGATCATGGCAAATGCATTCACAGGAATACGAAGCAGAGGTGGCTCTCGGGGATGGCAAGTGGCCTATACAGACTGTCATCATGGAAGCAGATGATGGGCCTGGCATTGAGGCCCTCAACCAGGAAGGAATGGCCTGGTCTTTAGAGGGTCCACATGGGTCTGTTCTCCTGGGCCCATTGCTGCAGAGGGGACATCCACAGGACCAAAAAGATGCACCCATGTGATGTCTACATCTCTCCTCCTACATGAGCTTCAGGGACTCTGAACCCAGAATTCCTTTCCCAAACATACCAAACCCACTTCCACTGTAAGAGCTTCCCATGGACTGACCCCCTCTCCACCACATACCCAAGGGTGGCTAAGCAGTGTTCCTAGGCAGAGGTTGGGTCTCCATGCTGGATGTCTATCTGAATTGGCCCGAGTGCTTTGGTACCTGAACACTGAGTCCCTGGATACAAAGGAGGTTCCTTTGGGTTAAGGACTGAGAGAGGAGCAGGGGTTTAAAATGTTTAGACACAGAATAAGTTGGACTCTCCTTTCTCTCTTGCTCTGAGTGGTTTATGTGTTCCCAGTTCGGAAATGAGAAGCCACAGAAGAATGCTCAGACTTTATCTGGGTTCACAGGGAGCAGATGTGACTTTCCAAAGTATCAATGTGATGTTTTGTCAGTAGATGACACATCACATTGGCATGATATTGGCAGGGGGTTGTATTGGAGTGGGCCACGTGGCCAGGGGTGAAAGACATGGGCATCGGAGTGGATTCAAGTTCTCGTTCAGGCTTCTTGTACCCATTACTTAAGTGGACCTGGACAAGTTACTTATCTCTCCACAGTTGTGAATAATGCTAAGAACATCATAAAAAAATCACCCAGAATAAACTGCAAATGTGAGTTCATTATCTTGCAATCATTAAGGCACAATCTTACTTTAGTGAAAACCCTAGAAGCCCATTCCATCCGGGGCCTCCTCACATTAGGAAGAAAGTGCCCCGTTCAGGAAATTAAACGTCCCTCTAGGATTCACCGTGGCCTTCCACAGGAAGGGGTGGGCTTCCAGAAACTAGGACCCTCCAGGGGAGCGTGGAGAAGCCTCGAGACCCACCCTCCACATCTGTGTGTGCTCCCTGAGGTCCCCTTCCAAAGCTCCAGTGGCCAATGTGTTTTCTGCCCAGTGGGACAACAGGGGTTCATTCTTGAGATGAGGCTGCTGAGTGGCTGGGGGTCAGCTGCTTTCTGAGAATCTGGTATCATCTGGTAAAGGCTTCAAGATTTCCTCAAAACATGATGGGAATAACTGTCTTTGGATTTCCCCTAAGAATTGAGAGGGTTTTTTTTTTCTCCCTCTTATTAACTTAAAAAGGGGGGGGGGAGAAAGAAAGAAAGAAAGAAAGAAAGAAAGAAAGAAAGAAAGAAAGAAAGAAAGAAAGAAAGAAAGAAAGAAAGAAAGAAAGAAAGAAAGAAAGAAAGAAAGAAAGAAAGAAATTGCAGTCTCTGTTATGCTTGGAAAAGGAGGAAGGCTCCCAGCTGTTCTCGGTTCTGTGCTTCAGGGCAGCAGATGCACCCTCCTTTGAGCTGTTCATGGGACATTTCTTGGTGAGCAGGAGAGAATCCGAGAGAAGTTCTGCTGGGGACATGGCCTCCCATCTACATAAGGGAGTGATGTCCCTGTCCCTTTGCCTCCTTGGTGGCTACATGGGGCAATGAGGGAGAGCAAACACACTTTTCCACACAAGGAAAACCAAAACAGGTACTGAGTGTGCCCCACATGCCAGCTCCAGCAGACTTGTCCTGTGGTCCGTTGAGTTCTCATGCCTGTGTTTGACCTAACTGCTCAGGGTGAGTTTCTTCTCTTTTTTATTTATTTTTTACCTTTATTTTATTTATTCATTTCTTTTTTAATTGCTTTTATTTTTTAAATACTGACAGCAGAATGCATCACAATTCTTATTACATATGTATACCACAATTTTTCATATCTCTGTTTGTATATAAAATAGGTTGACACCCAATTCATGTCTTCATACATGGACTTTGGATAATGATGTCCATCACATTCCACCACCATTGCTAACCCCCTGCCCTCTCCCTTCCCCTCCCACCCCTCTGCCCTATCTAGAGCTCATCTAATCCTCCCATGCTCCCCTTCCCTACCCCACTATGAGTCAGCCTCCTTATATCAGAGAAAACATTTGCCATTTGTTTTTTGGGGATTGGCTAGCTTCACTTAGCATTATCTTCTCCAACTCCATCCATTTACCTGCAAATGCTGAGTAATATTCCATTGTGTATATATGCAACATTTTTTTTATCCATTCATCTATTGAAGGGCATTTAGGTTGGCTCTACAGTTTAGCTATTGTGAATTGTGCTGCTATAAACGTTGATGTGGCTGTGTCCCTGTAGTATGCTGTCCTTTGGGTATAGACTGAGGAGAGGGATAGCTGGGTCAAATGGTGGTTCCATTCCAAGTTTTCCAAGGAATCTCCATACTGCTTTCCAAATTGGCTGCACCAATTTGCAGTCCCACCAGCAGTGTATGAGTGTACCTTTTTCCCCTCATCCTTGCCAACACTTATATGTTTGTCTTCATAATAGCTGCCATTCTGACTGGAGTGAGATGATATCTTAGAGTAGTTTTGATTTGCATTTCTCTGATTGCTACAGAAGATGAGCATTTTTTCATATATTTGTTGATGGATTGTATATCTTCTTCTGAGAAGTGTCTGTTCAAGTCCTTGGCCCATTTGTTGATTGGGTTATTTGTTTTTTTGGTGCTTAGCTTTTTGAGTTCTTTATATACCCTGGAGATTAGTGCTCTATTTGATGTGTGAGGGGTAAAAATTTGCTCCCAAGATGTAGGCTCTCTGTTCACCTCAGGATGAGTTTCTTCACCTTCATAATGCAGAATTAAATGAATCAGAAAAACAAGTTTACAGAGAACACCCAACAGATGTCTCCATGTTTCTCATATGGATCCTCTGCTCAGCACCACTGAGGGTACAGGTTCGCATGCTCCTTCTGTATTCCAGTGGCCACCACCACCCTTATCTGCAACGCCAGTGACAAATGTCCTTCACTGAGGGTCCTTGACCACAGAGGTGGTGATATGGTGATATAGATGAAAAGAGATAATGAATATCATGGTTGAATGTATAGTTTATATATATATATATAAATTTATAATATATATAAAAATTCCTCCTTCTGTAACTATTACACAATGGCCAGGTACCCAGCTGGGAGATTGCACAGTGGTAACCTCAAATAAATATTTATTTAGTATTTACTGTATGCATACTGCATGCATCACAGCTAGGGAGACGACAGTGGCTATAACAAGCATTCCCCCTACGCCCCACAGTTTGGTGGCGCACAAGTCTCCTTTGCTTCTCTCCTTTGCTCTGAAAGGCAGCAATGATCACCCCCACCTCGCGCTGCATCCTTGTTTCCTCATCGGTGAAACGGAGATGAAACCACAAACTTAAAGCTCTAGCATCAGTGTGGCAAAATCCCAATAAACAAGAGTCTCAAAGACCCTGACAGCGTCACAGAACTGGGGTGCACAGCCCGGACCAGAACTCCCCCTCCTCGGGTCTTTTCGACAGCCCCACGTGGAGGCCTACAGGGGTGCATCATGGGCCCACTTGGAGGAGAGAGGACAGGAGGCATGTTCCCTGTGGAGCAGTAAAACCAGAAAAGGGCCCAGAGGGCATGTGCGTGAGGAAGAGTCTGAAGCAGGAAGAGGACAGTTTGAGAGAGCACCTGAGGGTGAGAGGGAAGGTGGACAACAGTGTCCTGGCCTCGAGGGTCAGGGAAGAGTGCAGGCCCAGGTGCCTTCCGGAAGCACTGTTAGAAACACCAGGGCCCACAGGACTCACACACAGGCCGGAAGCGGCTGGGCAAGGCTGTCTGTCCTGCCCACACCTGGTGAGCAGGCCACCTGCTCTTACCCCGGGCAGCCCTGCCCCCGGCTCTGGTAGGAGGAGCTCAAGGTCACACCTATGCCACTGGCTGATCTGAAAGCTGGGGTGGGCGAGGAGAAGGGCTACAGTTAAAATGACCACAGCTGGATCACACAACGACCAGGACTGGCTCCTACAACCCAATTCAGGCTAAATACTATATTCTGAAAATGGACCCCAAAGTGTCTGTCTCTCACAGGACCAGCTTGCATGGTCAACGTCCCTGTTGCCTGTCTCTGTGCCCTTCCTTCTCGCAGAGAGACTGGGTCCTCGTGGTTTCCTGCCCCGAGGGAATAGACCTTGGCATAGCAATGGCCCAAAGTCCGTGAGTCCTCCTCCTGGGTCCTCCACAGTAGAGGTGGCAGGAAAGACGAATCTGGGGCCCACAGAGCCATTCCCCAAGCTGATTCTGGGCCGCTGGGATGAGTCAGTGGGTCCAGGAGATAACAGAGTCCCCGCCCCAGAGGAGGGAATTCTGCCTGGGGGAACTTCCCAGGGCACACTCTCTGCTGTGTGGGCGGCTCCTGCTCTCATGGTTCCCATGGTAACCGAGTTCTAGGTGCCTCATCCCCTGACACTTAGTAGAACTAGAGGAATGTGATCTAAGAAGCCACAGTGGCCGTGTCGACCAAGGGCCAGCCCCTGTCCTGCCCGACTGAGGTTGGATGGAGCTCAGGGTCTCCGCTCACACTCCCACCCCCTCGGGAGTCACAGAGAGCAGTGAACCCCATCCCAGGGGACAGGGGACCTCACTGTGCTGGGAACTCTGGCCACAGCTGGTGAGAACTTGGGATCAGAAGGCTTTTTTTTTTTCCTTTCAAATAATCATCACATAACACCTTAGGAAATGCTAAAGAAGAGCAAATGGTGATGGTCACCGACCTGGGTGTCCGACTTGCAAGATTTTTTGTTGCTTCCCTTTAACTCACGAGAAGCAGAGAGAGGAAGGTGGCTACGGAGGCCACACCTGTCCTAAGGAGCCTGCCTCGGAAGCAATGTCACAGCTCCCTGTTGCCACAGTCCCCTGGGCGTCACGGATTTCAGTAGAAGCCCACAAACATGCGCTGGCCATTGCCTTTGTCCACGTCAGCCAGGATGTGCACAGATGGACGCCGGAATCCCCAGCAGGACAGAGGGCCGCATCAGAGTGTTTTGTGCTACCACAGATGCAGCCTGATGATTTGGCCATCAAATGGCCTTACGTGTCCTGCATGTACCTATGGCTGCGAGCTGCTGGTTCATCCTTCTAGGCGTGGATTAAACAAAAGTTGACCAAAGTGCTACATTTAAGTCCTCAGGACTTAAAAAAAAAAAAAAATCTAACAGGTATAAAAGGAAATGGTTTTGCTGAGTATTTTGGAATAACCAGGGAATTGAATATTTTGTGCTGATGTTTTTTTAGAAGGATTAGGCTGATCTGGCCTGTCGGGCTTTATACAAACAGCACAGGTCCAAATCTGGCTCACTCCCTGTCCCCAGGAACTTGGTCTCTTGGGTAATACTCTGGGCTGATACCCATCTCAAGCACATCCTGATATCACTTGGGGAAAGGGGGAGTTGTTGACTGATTTTCAACCTCTCCTTTGTCATCTCTTTCAAGTTAGTTCCCAAGTTTACCAAACCCTTCCTTGAAGATTCCACCTGCCTCTTCTCTTCCCACTCAGCAGCAGCCCTGGACTCCTGGCCCATCAGCACCTGTGGGCCCAAGAGGAAGAGGTTCCCCGGGTCATAACACCATGTAAGCTCACACTGCCTTCTGCAGGGGTGGCCCCTCTCTCAGGAAACCTATCCGAAGTCCTGGCAGCCAGCTTGGACCACTTGGGAGTGGTGCTCGCCAACCACCTTCTGTCTGGGAGAAGTTTCCTGCGATCCTGAATTTTGAGTCCCATCCTCTCCCGCCTCTCTCCTACCATTTCTCTGAAGCTATCCATCTTGCCACCTGCACTCGCCCTCCACCTTTAGCACATATGTTCATGAAATTCAGTTCCATCCTGGCCATGGCCCTGTTTGCTCTCATTCACAGCCACACTACCTGGAAGCCCAGACTGGCTCATGCCATCTGCCACAAATGTTCTGCACCTGTCTCTCTAGCTACTTCCTCCCCAGCATCTGAGGAGAGGACTGCTCCCAGGGACCCCCATTTTTGTGTGGTTGCTAATCTCCTTCTACCCTCTTTGGTGAGTGTCACTTGTACCTAAGACTCAGGTGCTCCAGGATAGGGCCTTGGCTAACCCAAGTGTATGCAAAAGTACACTGAGGGCACAAGAGGGCAGCTCGTTCTCAGTGCCCACCAGTCCCTACCTTTTATTCACCCCATCCTTTGTCAGAGTCAAATCTCAGACTCCTCCATGTCCAGACCACATTCGTCCATTTTCTGTTGCTATAACAAAATGCCAGAGTCTTGTTATAAAGAAAAAAAAAAGGATTATTTGGCTCACAGTTCTGGAGGTTCAGAACCAGAGCTGGCATTCTAATTAGTGTCCTATGGCTTGTGAGATGGAGAGATCACAGGATGATACAGGAAACTAGAGGGACTCAGGGGCCAGACTTGATCTTTTAATGATAACTTGATATCCCAGAAACTGACCAGGGTCCTTCAAAAACTACATTAATCCCTTCTGAGGGCAGCTCTCCCCATGACCTCACCCCCTCCCATGAGACCCCACCTCTTAAAGGTTCCACCACCTCAGTGTCATCACACTGGGGCCAACCCTCCAGTCCGTGAACTGCTGGGGGGCACTCAAGTCCCACCCCTCACACCTGGTCCTCGGCACAGCTCCCGGACCATCTCTGGGCCTCTGCGCCCTCCTTTCATTCTGGCTTTTAAGTACCCACTTCTGAAAAGGGGACACTCCTGGTCTTGGGGACCCTCCCTATTTGTGCTGTCCCCTAAAAGCCTGTTCCTCCTGCTCTGGCTCCCAGGCTCCCCTCTCCATCCCCTGAGGACAGTCTCACTGACCCTGGAAAAGCCCCTGAGTCTCCCTGTCCTCCTCCAGGCTCTGAGGGGACTTGGGTCCCTTTGCCAGCTCCCTGATCACCACGTCCCTGCGTGCGAAGCTGGAATCCCCCCAAGTCATCTGCCCATCTTTCCCTGCCTGCAAGTTCAAACCACAGCCGCGGGCGGTCCTTCCTGGGCCCAGTTCTTGACAGAGCCCAGACCCTGTGTGGGCTCAACCCAGGAAATATTTATGAATGAAGGGGGGTGGGGGGAGACTTTCAAAACCAACATTCCCAGGCAAGGTTGGCGGTTTCTTTCTTTCTGGGCTCGTCTTTAAAGACTTACTGCTTCCTCCGGTTGTAGATCTGTTCCTTAGAGAAGCCCATTGCTTGGAAGAAATCAATAACAGGAATTCTCTTTTATTCCGTGTTTCTTAATGTATTTTGTTAATACACACACACACACACACACACACACACACACATATATATATACATCAATCAATATATTTTTGTAAGCTCAGTGTACTGATTAATGAGAAATATGTCTTTGTTTTTCTTGTGTCTACAGATATCAAATACTGCATTAAGATGCTGTGATTATTCTGAGCATCATGAAACACCCGTGTGAGAAGACTGGATTAAATATGTGTGTGAACCAATTCCCATGTCTTACACACAAACCTTCCATCTGGTCATCTCCATCTCTCTAGTTTTCCCCTCTATAGACACATCCACCAATGCCTGCATGTGTGAAGAGTCACCAAACCAGGCTGCTTCTGCTGGGGAGGTCAAAAAAGATGCAGCCCCAACATAAATGACCTAAAACACAACTGGGAAAACTCCTAGCAGCCCCAAGCCCCTGAGTTTCTTGTCTTAAAGAGAACTTTTAAATTCTTCCTCCAGCACACACATGTTGACAAGCTTTTAACATTTGAACATCAGGGGTTCCTGGGCCTGTGTCCCCCCCAGACTCCCCAGGGGGTCCCAGCCCCTCAGGCGCCTTGCACAGCCGGATAAACAGTGATCTCCCTCCTTGACTGCAGTTTCCCAATCCTTATTTTGCCAACATGTATTTTTCTGAAAAACAAACAGACAGAAGTGACCACAGCACGTAACCCAATCATTACTTACACAATCCCTTTTTGCTCTTTCTGTTGGTCTCACAGGAAACAGAGAAAGAGAACAAGACTTTGATCAGAGCCCTGATTGGCCATCTCTGCTGGGGCTGAGACCTCCCATCCGTTTCTCAGGAGGACAGGCCTGGGGTGAATGGCGGGGCAGGGAGCCTGAGACCAGGGCGGGCGGCGTCTCACCGACCGATGGAGCTTGTATTCCTGTAAGGGCCTGGTTTTGCTTTGTTTTGCTGCTGCTTCATCTTATTTTTTTCATAACTATTATTTAATTAGCGTAGGCACTTCAGAGGTTTGAAATCTTGCGACCCCGATTTCCCTGTGTCCATTGTCTTATGTCTGTCTGGGCTGTTATCTCAGAATGCCATCCCACTGGGAGTTAGGATTCAAAATACCCCCTTGTGGGGCACAGTCAGATCTAGCCCTCTGCCCGTGGCCACCAAAGTCCAAGCCCGTCTCAAATGCAAAATACATTCACCCCACCCCAGTAGGCCCAGAGCCTCATTCCAGCCACAACTCAACAGTCTATAAAGTCCGGAGTCCTCTAAAACGCTAAATCAGACAGGGGTGGACTCAAAGGTATGTTGCATCCTAAGACAAACTTCCCTCTCGCTGTGATCCTGTGAAGCAAATAAGTTACGTACTTTCAAAATACAATAGTATCATAGGCTTGGCATAGACAGGGCCATCCCAAGGGGGAGAATAGGAAAGAAAAGCGGGTAACAGTTCCAAGTAAGCCAGACGTTAAGGCTCAATAACCGTCTGTGCTCTGCCCGCTGCGCCCACTGGGGTGGTGACCTCGCCACCTGGGCTTTGGGAGGTCCAAACACCGAGACGTTGGGGCTAAAGGCCCCATCTTTGCAGTGGCTCTTTCTAGGTCACATCCTGGGGTTCGCCTGGGCAGGAATCTGTCCCCATGGTCTTCCATGCGGGGCCACAGGCCAGCCTCACCTCAGTGACCGCCCCGAGCTTTGCCTAGTGTGGGCTCTCTGCGGAAATCTTACAACCCTTATTTCCCTGCATCCATTGTCTTCTGTCTGTCTGGGCAGTTCTCTGCCTGGGCCCCACGGCTTGCTAGAGCATCCCGTGGAATCCAGGTGGAGGTAGCCACTCCCCTGCGACTTTACTAGGACACAGGCGCACTGTACTGGGGCTAGCAGGACTGCTCCTGGGCCTGGGGAGGCCGAGAGGCTCTGCGGTGGAGCTCAGAGTAGGAGCCCCCACCGTGAGCCTACGCTGAGTGGTCCTGCCCACCAGGACTTGAACTCCAGACCTGCGGTGGAAGCAGGCTCCAGTGAGAGCCGGTGGGTCACTCTCCCATTGTCCTGGTGAATAGCACTGACTCCCATGGAGCTGGCCAGTCCACACTAGTCTCTTCCCACCCAGGGTGAGAACCTTCCAACGTCCTTAAGTTATGCTTCTCTTTGGATGGACAAGTCCATCTTTCAGTCAGTTCTTCTCCCACTTCACTACGAGTTCTCAAGGGAAGCGAAGCAACCCCTTCCACATTCTGCTTAGAAATTTCCAAAGAACCAAATTTTCAAACCAAATGTTCAATTGCCTTGCTCACAAGTTCCACCTTCCACCAAACTCTAGAACAGGAATGCGATCGAGCCCCGCTCTCCTCGGTGTGTGGAAGGAGGGCCCTTCTCCCACTGCCCACTAACGTGCTCCTGATTTCTGAGATGGCATCAGAACGGCCTGCCCTGTTCGTATTTTTACCAACGTTCTGTTCACAGCCATTAAGGCATTCTCTCACAAAACTGGGACTCTCTCGTGCTCTTTTCCTCTCTTCCTAGCCTTCACTGAAATCACCCCTAACACTCCATTCACGGTAATACCGACTTTTTCTAGTATGTTCTCCAGACTCTTGTAGCCTCTACCTGTTACTGTGTTCCAAAGTCACTTCAGCCTTTTAGGTATTTGTCAGAGTAGCTCAGATACCCCCCACCAACCCTGCCACACACACACACACACACACACACACACACACACTTTTTATATATATATATATAAATAGGAGTACACGCAAATAATTTTTTAAAAGTAGGATAGTAAATATATAAACCAGTAGCATTGCTACTTAGTTTCATTATCAAAATATGCACTAGACATAATGATAGGTGCTATACGTTTTCATATGTGACGTCATTGCAGTGGGTTGGTTTAGTGATAAATTGCACTATGACATCACTAGAGCTACAGCATCACTAGGTGACAGGAGAATTTCAACTCCTGTGTACTCTTATGGGACCATCATATATGCTATCATGGACCAAAATGTCATTATGTGGCTTATGACTCTACAACAGACGAATGGCTTATGAACCACAGAGATTTATTTCTCACGCATGCCAAGGCTCCAAGTCCAAGATCCAGGCCCTGGCTAACCCTCTGACTCTGGGCAACAAGACTCTTTGGCCAAGGGCCAGGAATTCTCTCGGGGCAGAGCCACACTCCCCCTCTCTACTGACACCTCACTGAGGAATGTCAGGGTCCTGGGTGTTTTTGTAACCTGGGACTGTGGTGCATGTTGGGGGCAACACAAAGCTGTTAAATGGATGAGGACATCAAAGGAAAAAATGGAGAGACAGTACAAAGGAGTCAGAGAAGGACAGAAGGTAGGCAAAAGAACAAAGATTGGGAGAGTGTAGGGAAGTGTGGGGGTGGGGGAGAAGGAAATCTCTGCCCGCATCAGAATCTCCATAGAACTCTCCATAGATTGGAACTCTGCGGGTGTTCTATCCTCTCTTTGTTAGTTGCATTAAAATGAATTTAAAATATTAAATCTAAACTCAGGTACTCCTTGTTTCGGTCTTCACAAATTATACCTCGGTCCTCCTGGATCCATGCAGAACATGTTCCTGAGCCCCAGTGGATGCCAGAGACCATGAATAGCACTGAACCCTACCTGTGTTTCCTATGCACACACATCTATGATAAAGTTTAGTTTATATATTAGGCACAGAAAGATTAAGAGTTATAACCAATAATAAAATAGAAAATTCATAACGATATAATCATTGCTTGGTATCGAAAAGGGATTGATACCAGAACTCCCTATGGAGTTCCACAATCCAGGGACGTCCTAGTCTCTTGTATAAAGTGGTGTCATGTTTTCATATAACCTATGCACATTCTCCCACATACTTTCAATCATTTCTAGATTACTTATAACACCCAAAACAATACAGATGTTATGCAGATTATTGTCATATTGTATGGTTTAGGGATTAATGACAAGAAAAAAGTCTGCCTATGTTCAGTGTAGGTGCAACTTTTAAAAATATATTTTCCATCTATGATTGCATGGATTAAAAAATATGGAACCTGCAAATGTGGATGGTCAACTGTATACTTTAATAAAAGTTATATGAATGCGCTCTCTCTCTCTCTCTCTCTCTCTCTCTCTCTCTCTCTCTCTCCCTCTGTCCAAATATCTTATTGTAGTTTCATCTTTTATTTAAAGGAAGCATTTTATGGCTTCTCTTTGTCATGTTCAGTTACCAGAATCATTACTCTTGGGCTTTTGGGCTATTACTAAGTCTTTAAAAAGTTTGCTTGAACACAAGCACTCTGTTAAACATGACTTTATATTCAACCAGAGATATGAAAAGTTGTGCTATATATGTGTAATAAGAATTGTAATGCATTCCACTGTCATTTATTTTTTTAAAAAACCATGACAACGCAGATGGCTATTAGATTACTAATGGAAGGGAAACATAAACATCACGGACACCTTGGACAAAGGGACTATTCACCTGCTCGGTGGGATGAAGTGGAACATTGTGGGATTTCATCACACTGAGAATGGCGTGTAGTTCAAAATGTATACATTATTTATGTCTGGAATTTTTCAGAATTCCATTGGTAACTCCAACTATGGAAAGTGAAACTATTGTACAACTGAGTAGGTCAGTTCTAAGGCAGGTCTTAGAGTCCTGTTAATACTAGGAATGGAAGACTATTTCACCAAATAAAAGTACCCAGAGTTAGGTTGCTAAAGTGTAGACTCCATCTTTTGACACATGAAGGGAAGGGGCTGAATTTTCTAAGGCTTCAGCCAGTTGACAAGAATTAAATAATCAGTAAAACAGGACAATTATAACACTACAACCACCCTCTGGTACCCGAGAACGATTGATTCCCTGTTTTTTTTTCCTATGCTGCTTATTAGAGTCAGATAATAATTCAATAATAATTTCTTGACTTCATGCAAAACAAAAGAGGAGGCCCCTTCTCAAAACTATTGAGCATTGAAAGACGGTGATGGCGGAGCACTGAACGGACAGTGGGCCCTTCTGTGTGCAGATCTCTGTGTGCCCGTGCGGCTTGCTAGATGTTTTATCCAACTTTTGCGTCTCTGGGGCCAAAATACTCAACAGGAACAACTTAGAGGAGGGAAAGTTTATTTGGAGTTCAAGGTCTCAGTCCATAGGCAGCTGACTCTGTGGCTCTGGGCCCGGGGTGAGGCCGCACACTGTGAGGGCAAAGGCCCAGCAGAAGACAGAAACAGAGGGAAGAGGGAGTGGGGAAGGAGGGACTCAGGGAGGATGAATGGACCTGCCCCCAGAGACCCACCTCCTCCACCACGCCCCATCTGCCTCCAGTTAGTAGGATGGACTGCCTAGGTGAGGGCTCTCCCACTCTGATCACCTCCCTTCTCACTGTTCTTACACCAACAGGAGGTTATCCAAACCATAACACCAGCCCATAAAACAGACCCTTCTACTTACTTTTTTTCTCTCTCTTCTCCTGGTGCTGATTTTTCTCAGATAAGAAAGAAATGTGTTGTCTTTGCTAGCTTGATTTTGTCCCTCCGGGAAATGGTCATAAAATGGTCATCACTATTGTAGCAAGAAGGAGAAGGTGCCCACCTGCCCTGGAGGAACCAGGTGCCTGTGGGAAGGAGTGAAGTGGGTGCCTCCCACCTCCACATTGGGGCTTGCAGTCTGCCTGCACCTTGCTGAGCTTCTGGAGTCTGCCCTGTTGAATTTGGCTCCTGACCCACTGAGCTCAAGGTCCTGCTGTCAAATAGCCGTGGGTGCACCGTCTGCCTTCTACCGAGCTGTGATTGCACTCTGAGCTGGCTCACCGGCCAGGGCTGCACTTGGTGATGTGAGACACAGTTTGCTCTTCTTTTCTTCCAGATCAATGCCCTTCACATGTGTTTGTGTGTGTGTGTGTGTGTGTGTGTGTGTGTAATCAAAATAGAAGGAATCACCCAATATACAAGAAATGGAATCATATTTATTTGAAAACTATGATCATTTAAAACTCTGATAATGGCTTAGGAATGGATAGACAGACCAATAAAACAGAACAGAAATTCCAGAAACAGATCTCGGGAAATAAATACGAACGTAAAACACAAGAAAGGAAGCACTGCAATTATAAATTTTATTTATAAAACAAGAACTGAGAAAGTTTGTTAACCAATTGAAAAAAAAATGGTAAAGACCAGATGCCATGCAAATTAATGAATTGCAAATGGATGAATGACTTTAATAATTTTTAAAAAGTAAAAGTAACGAAAGAAACTAGTGGTGAGCCTGTAGATTCATCTCAATATGAAAATGGTCATCTAAACAGGGCTTCAAAGGCACAGACCAGGAGGTTAAGGAATAATGGATCCAACCCGTCTTCCCACCCAAAACACAATTGAGTAGAAATGGTGTGTAGACTGAACTCCCCTACAGACTAGAGAGGCAAATGACAAAAAAGAACATATTTTTTACACTCTGTGATGAAACATTTATGCCCTAAAACTGAAAGCTTAATACTCAGACACTATAATACAAGGGTGATTCACATACAAAAGTGCAAATTAAAGCAATGATCCAGCCAGGCATGGTGGCTCACTCCTGTAATCCCAGCAACTAGGGAGGCTGAGGCAGGAGGATCACAAGTTCAAAACCAACCTCAGCAACTTAGTGAGGCCCTGTGGCTCAGTGGTTAAGCATCCTTGGGTTCAATTGCTGGTACCAAAAAAAGAACTACAATGAGCCATCAGCTTCCGCTTCTTAACCTTTCAAAGATATTTTATGTTAGTAAAAACCAGGCCGATGTCTATCAATGGTAGAATAGAGGAAGAATAATTGAAATTCAAAAACAAGAATTTAATTGAAAAGTCTTGGTGCATTCATAATATTTTCTCCAAATGCCATTGAAGAAGATATTGTAAGGATTCACTCAATGACACAGAACGACGTTGATACCAGGTTATCCGATAGACAGGCATTGAGATCGTGGGATCCTGGTAGTTTAGAAAGAATGTGCATCTGTATTCATACATGTATTTATATGTAAAACCAAGAACATATGGGAAGAAGTACATTAAAGTATTTAAAGTGGTTATTCCTGAACAGGGAGTTATGGACAGTTTTAATTTGTTTTTCTAGCTATATTCACTATAAAAATAATTTTTCTTTAAGAAACATTTTGGGTGTGAGATGAGAACAAAATTTGTGTTTCAAAGGGAAATAAAGTGCATCTCCAGCTTCAGGGTGCTGATACCCCTTGGGACCTGGCACACCTGGCACATCTGGGCCAAGGGGTTTGTCCCGTGCAAATTGCCCACTCGGACGGGGAGTTGGTGGAGCACAGATGTTTCTCCTGGAACCAACATGGACTCAAAAGGCAGGACCAAAACACAGAAACGTCATCTAGTCCCTTGCTTTTCAGACTTAATTCACACTTAGATTCACACACCAGGGCCACCTCTCAGCTCCAGAAAGAGCACAACTTGAGGGCCCTGGAGCTGGATTCCTTCTGTAGTTCCCTCTTCAGACTTAGTGGTTGTCTGACTGTTCCAGCCCAGTGACCAGGGCCCCTGATTCAGAGACTGACACAGAGGGAAATTCCTGAGTCAGGCCATCCTCTGTCAAGATGGACCCAACCCAGAAACTGCCCCCAGGGACCCCACAGCGAGGCTGAACATCTGTCAGGATGTGCAGATCTCAGCCCAGGAGACAGAGGCAAAAAGAACCGGAGCAGAGGTCCGTGAAGCACTTTGTCAGACTCTGGGAAGGCAACAGCGTCCAGGCCCACGCCATCCTTGGGGAGAAGCTGGGCTCCCGCCTCACTGATCCTGCCCCTCCTGTGCATGGCTGTATCTTGGGAGCAACACTCTCAGAATTGGTAGGAGGGGAGGAAAGGAAGAGACAGAGACCCTGCCTCGATGTCTCCAGCCATGACGGTGTGAATGGCACAGGAGATTTACATGAGCTGGCCCCAGAAGGCACCCAGGAGCTCTTGTGTGAGTGCCCTTTATAAGGGGCATCACCGAGAAATGACATGGCACAGGGCCCTGGGATTATCCTGAATGTAGAGCAGGGAGATCCGAAATGCTCCTTCTCAAGAGGCTGGGCCAGGAACCCTACCAAGTCCTCTCTCCCTTGAGTGACCTGCAGGAAATGCTTGTTAAATCCTTGTTAGAACAACCAATTTTATACTCATCCATCAAAAAGCAGGCAGTGCATGAATGACGTCATGCCTCCTGCTGGGGTGAGGGTCCTTAGGCACAAAGTCAGGCTTTGGGGGCGGGTCCTCTCAATACATCATTCCTTCATTTTGCTCTTCTGGCATCCGAATGCTTCTCATTTCTCAATTTTCCTCCAATTCTTTCTCAAATTTGCTACCGATCGTCCTGGCTCTCCCTCCTTGAGTGCATGTGAGCGCGTTTGAAGGCATGTGTGAGCATCCGGCAGAGGCCCCTTAAACGTGAATGAAGGCCACTAGTGTCGGAGAGGAAGCCCTGGTTAGAAAGTAGTCTCTCAGCCTCCACAGGGAAGAGAATGCTTCAGCTAATAATGTCTTTTCCATACAGTCCTTGGCCAAGCGACTCTCTTTGTTTTAACCGGGAGCCAAAAGCTCTTGAAAGTAAATATTGAGCTCCAGAGAGGGAAAAGAATGAGGCCTGATCTCATGCCAATGTCATGTTGGGAAGTCAAAGTGACAGTTCTTCCAAGAAGCCATCAGAGGAAAGGAAGAACCAGCTCAGGTCCCTTCTGCTAAGGGACACCCTCAAAACAGCAGGCCAGAAGGACCGAGGGCATGACGGGTGAGGAGGACTCTCCTCTGTTAGGAAAAAAAGGCAGAAATGTGAGCAGCGACTCACATGGGTAGCCTGTGACTTGGAAGGACCTGCTCTTGCCAGCAAACACCACCAAGCAGCAATCATCATG